>NC_133344.1:38002887-38225387 GCF_030506205.2 Paramisgurnus dabryanus
AGATGAAAGCTTTGACTTCATCTAACTATTGTTCGTCTGTGATTAGTTTATGGAAACATTACCTCTGTTTACATTTTACAGCATAGTTGTGCAGTTAAAAAAGCTCAGAGCGGTGCTTGTATTGCAGAAATGATGTTTTTACTTTGCATTTCATTCGCATTGCATATTTAACTCTACATAAGAAACATCTGGGACCATGACATACAATAAGAGTTTAGAGATGATAAATCTGAAGAAAAAAATCATATTGATATCTTTTGATTGCAGACTTTCTAACATTTTGAGTCTTAAAATATCTTTGGTTAAGGCTTGAGTTGATTTTTTTCTGAAGTTTTTCGTATATCTTTGCTGTATGAAATTCATTCAGGTGAAAGTGATGAGATGTTTGGATCATCCTAATGTGCTGAAGTTCATCGGTGTCCTCTACAAAGACAAAAGACTCAACTTCATTGCCGAGTACATCAAAGGAGGAACGCTGAGAGAAATTATCAAGAAAATGGTTTGTATTTGAACTCAACCTCATGACACATTTGATTTAATGCGTTGCTTTGAACATGCGTAATACTGTCATTGTGTCTGTGTGTTTTAACAGGACAGCAGTTATCCATGGAAACAGAGAGTCAGTTTTGCCAAGGATATTGCTTCTGGAATGGTGAGACTTCTGGATGTTTTATAATTACATAGATCAGTATTACTATAATAAATAACATTCATCAGTCAGACTCTCTCAGTCTTTACTGCCATCTACTGGCCAATCAGCACCTGTCATATATTAATGTTCAGCACAGCAGTGTAACGTCAAAAACATCTCAAATATTTTCTATGGCATGATTCTGCTGTTGCTATAGCTGTTAAATATATGAAGTGTTAAATTTTTTTAAAGAGCACTTGAAATATCTGTGCTTTCAAAATGTTTTTTACTTGAAGTTTATCACACTGACTGCATGATGAACCATTGAGGGCAAAAATGTGATTAAGAGGAGAAAAATGTTATTGATTGTACCTGCATGTATATAACTAATGTTTGTATACTGTATTGATATAAACCAGCACATGTATTAAAGTAGTGATCATGTGATCTGCTTCATCTCACAGACATACCTGCACTCCATGAACATCATCCATCGAGATCTCAACTCATACAACTGTCTGGTCAGAGAGGTCAGTCACATCACCACAATTATTGCCTTTCAGATACCAGCCCCTCCAGGATTTTATTTTTGTGATTTTTGCAGCTGTAATTTCCCGAAATTTGCTATTTTTTCTCTCTAATTAGGATACCAATGCTTGTCTAACATTAAATCTCACCAAATGAGTGCTGTTTTTATCCTAATCCTACCCCCAAACCTAACCCTAAACCCAATATTTTACAGGATTTAGGCTGTAGCTGTATCCCTTCTAGCCAGGGCTGCTATTTTCATCCTAATCCTACCCCCAAACCTAATCCTAAACCCAACATTGCCTGGGATTTAGGCCGTAGCTGTATTCCTTCTAGCCAGGGTCGCTGTTTTTATCCTAATCCTACCCCCAAACCTAACTCTATATACAACGTCTCGCGAGATTTAGGCTGAAGCTGTATCCCTTCTAGCCAGGGCTCATATTTTCATCCTAATCCTATCCCCAAACCTAATCCTAAACCCAACATTTCCTGGGATTTAGGCCGTAGCTGTATTCCTTCTAGCCAGGGCTGCTGTTTTCATCCTAATCCTACCCCCAAACCTAACTCTAAACACAACATCTCGCGAGATTTAGGCTGTAGCTGTATCCCTTCTAGCCAGGGCTGCTATTTTCATCCTAATCCTACCCCCAAACCTAACCCTAAACCCAACATTTTACGGGATTTAGGCTGTAGCTGTATCCCTTCTAGCCAGGGCTGCTATTTTCATCCTAATCCTACCCCCAAACCTAATCCTAAACCCAAAATTTCCTGGGATTTAGGCCGTAGCTGTATTCCTTCTAGCCAGGGTCGCTGTTTTTATCCTAATCCTACCCCCAAACCTAACCCTAAACCCAACATTTTACAGGATTTAGGCTGTAGCTTTATCCCTTCTAGCCAGGGCTGCTGTTTTCATCCTAATCCTACACCCAAACCTAACTCTAAACACAACATCTCGCAAGATTTAGGCTGTAGCTGTATCTCTTCTAGCCAGGGCTGCTATTTTCATCCTAATCCTATTCCCAAACCTATCCCTAAACCCAACATTTCCTGAGATTTAGGCCATAGCTGTATTCCATCTAGCAAAGGTCGCAGTTTTAACCTAATCCTACCCCCAAACCTAACCCTAAACACAATATTTTACAGGATTTAGGCTGTAGCTGTATCCCTTCTAGCCAGGGCTGCTATTTTCATCCTAATCCTACCCCCAAACCTAATCCTAAACCCAACATTTCCTGGGATTTAGGCCGTAGCTGTATTCCTTCTAGCCAGGGAGGGCTCATATTTTCATCCTAATCCTACCCCCAAACCTAATCCTAAACCCAAAATTTCCTGGGATTTAGGCCATAGCTGTATTCCTTCTAGCCAGGGTTGATGTTTTTTTTCCTAATACTACCCCCAAACCTAACCCTAAACCCAACATTTTACAGGATTTAGGCTGTAGCTTTATCCCTTCTAGCCAGGGCTGCTGTTTTCATCCTAATCCTACACCCAAACCTAACTCAAAACACAACATCTCGCAAGATTTAGGCTGTAGCTGTATCTCTTCTAGCCAGGGCTGCTATTTTCATCCTAATCCTATTCCCAAACCTATCCCTAAACCCAACATTTCCTGAGATTTAGGCCATAGCTGTATTCCATCTAGCAAAGGTCGCAGTTTTAACCTAATCCTACCCCCAAACCTAACCCTAAACCCAATATTTTACAGGATTTAGGCTGTAGCTGTATCCCTTCTAGCCAGGGCTGCTATTTTCATCCTAATCCTACCCCCAAACCTTACCCTAAACCCAACATTTCCTGGGATTTAGGCCATAGCTGTATTCCTTCTAGCCAGGGTCGCTGTTTTTATCCTCATCCTACCCCCAAACCTAACTCTATACACAACATCTCGCAAGATTTAGGCCGTAGCTGTATTCCTTCTAGCCAAAACTAAGAGAAAGAAGACATGAGTATGATGCATTTGCGTTCTCTTCTTATGATGGTAGATGTATGATCCACAGATAGATCAATGAGTATAGAAGCCCTATGATTGCAACTACCATTTGAAGTGTCACAAAATGTGAGAAAACTATTGTACATTATGGGATTGTACAGAAGTCAAAATTATGGTACAAATGTCTGGCAACACTGATCTGGAGGGACTGATATACGCTGTTTATGCGTTTATATTTATTTGGTTGACTAGGTGAAGTACCTTAAAATATGTGACCCTGCCTATGAAGACCCATTATTAGTGATTTACTGTTTTCTTCATTTAGATCATCCTACATAATGTAAAGATCATTCTGTAAAAACACAACCTTGATATCTTAATATTGACTGAGTAAGATCATGTGAAAGATTAAAGTCAAACTTTGATGCTCTTGATCTCATCATTAGATTATGAGATTTCACAGACAGGGTCACATAAATACATCTGCTTTTAATTAAATTGAACATTAAAGAGCTGAACGTGCGCTGCTTCTGACAGAACAACAGCGTGGTGGTGGCCGACTTCGGCCTGGCCCGGCTCATGTTAGAGGAGAAGACCCAGGACAAGCTGTCATCTGGACAGATACCTGGCGTGAAGAAGACGGACAGGAGGAAGAGATATACTGTAGTGGGCAACCCATACTGGATGGCCCCCGAAATGATCCATGGTAAGGACACACAAGTATATTTTTTAAATCATTTATGTGTTAATTATGGTTGATGGTTCATGTAAAAAGTATTTGATGGGTCAGTATTTTTCCCAAACAAAACGTTTTTTTGGACTTTAACTATAATGACTACATTTAAATTTCAAGGTTTATTAAACTAATTGTATAAATCACACTTTAAATAAATGATTAAATGCAGACACGAGCAATGAGCAGTTTAAAACAGATCCTTGAAATGTGTGCACACCAAAGCTTTTAAATGCAGCTGAAAACGGCCAGGTGGAGGCTTTTTTGAGTGCTTTGGTTGTTATGATACTTCTGCTTTGTTTATCACTAGTTGAACAATGCGGCGGTTGTTATAATGTTTATCCCGCTCCTCCTTCACTGTGATTGGACGGCCGTGTGAGAACCGACAATGATGAGCTCAGTTTTTCACCCAAAGTTGAATATTTTTCAACTCTCGGCACCGAGCCCCAGCTTTCAGTGCAAAAAAAACCTGCCAGGTTGTAAACAATTGAAAACATATGCCAGCCGCCGGCGTAAAAGCGTTGGTGTGCATGCTACCTTAAGCTCTGTGGTCCTTTATTGTATCTATAAAACTAGAAAGAAATTGTGCCAAACAAGGTCTTATTGTAGTCATCATCTGTGATAAATGTTTTCCTCAGGAAAGAGCTATGATGAGAGGGTAGACATCTTCTCCTTCGGCATCATGCTGTGCGAGGTGAGTGTTTCATGACGGATCTGTGGAAGTAATCACGGACCGCCGGGCTGCAAAGTCCAGAATAACCTTCTCTCTCCACGTGAATTTCCAGGGAATCTCTTTAATGTGAGACATTGCTAAAGTTACTGCAGCTCTGCTCGTAAACACCAGCAGCAGCCCAACATTAGATCAAATATGAAGTAGTTGGGGATTTGTGGACTGACACTCTTGTATGGATCGCTGGAGTAATTATTACATCAGAAGTTTCTTCTGGTCTAACTCTCTGTTCTGTTTTAGATTATAGGACGGGTCAACGCTGACCCTGACTACTTGCCCCGGACGATGGATTTCGGGCTGAACGTAAAGGGTTTCCTGGATGATTTTTGCCCACCTGACTGCCCGACCTCTTTCTTCCCCATGGCTGCTCTGTGCTGTGACTTGGATGCTGAGAAACGGTTCGAGTCAAACCATATGCTTATGTTTATTAAGAAATGCTTTTATGATGTTATAACTATGCACGTTTGTAAATTTTGCTCGGATTAGATATGTTGTTCCCCATGAATTCAAACATCAGCCGTTTCTGTTCGCAGGCCTGCGTTTGCCAAGTTGGAGTCGTGGTTGGAGAACCTGAAGATGCATTTGGAGATGGGTTTGCATGTGGTCTCAGAACTGGAACACATTGACAGAGACTTCTGGCAGAAATACTCGTCCAGCAAACACAACCTGCACACCCACCTGGAGCAGCCCGAGTAGCCCTGGATCACTAAAGACAATGAAGACCCTGCTGATGGGATGTTTTCAAATCATGGTGGAATTTGAGGGTCACTATTGTTGGATTGATGGGTTACGCGAGTCGCCTACACGCTTCTGGAAATTCAGACGTCAGATTAGATCTCTCTTCATGTCATTTCACAACACATCGCTCTCTGTGTTTTCTGCGGGTCAACTGTTGTGTGTCAGTACACGGCAGAACCGGTATCAACCTCACATGCTCCACACTTTAGATATGATGTATCGGTCAACTTTTACTATAACAGCAACAATGTGTTTGTGCAGCAGTTGTTTACAGATGTTTTGCGCGTTCTTCAGTGTAAAACATCGCCTCAGAAATGCAGTTGTGGTGCATTTAAAAATGCATGTCTGAAAATAGGCTTTGTTGTGGCTTCTCGTTCGACTTTCGTCATGGTACTGTAGGTGATTTGGCCGTTTTTTGAAACTACCGCTACTGTGAGTTTTCAGTTTGTAAAATCTTTGAAAACTCTGACGTCTGCCACCTGACTCTTGTTATGTCATATAAAATTATGGCCGCTTCAAGAGTCAAGGTAGATTTAGCTCGTATTTCTCATACAATCACACAGGTCTATAAAATGCTTCGTTCAATCCCGTCGGCTGCATAGCATCGATAAAAGCTTGCCGTTTTGTATGTTAGGTACGTAGCCTTATCACGTAAACCAACAGTGTTTGGTCGTGCTAATATTCCTCAAATGTCCCAGCAGGTTGAAGCAGGGTACGCTCCGCGGTGTAAATTTGTAGTACATACTGTAAATGTTTCACATGTTGTATATGAGCAGACATTATTTTGTATACTGAGTCGACATTGACATTTTTAATTTGTACATATGCTGAAATGTAAATTGAGATCTTGCGTACAGAACAACACCTGAGAATACTGAACGTATCAGTGGCTTTCTATTAGTGTAGAGAAGACAGAAACGTGTTATACTCATGCCAGCTTGCATTAACAGATCTTAAAGGTCACCTATTATGAAAAGTTGACTTTTTTGTGTTTCGCTTGTGTGTGTACACAACCACCTTGTAATGATACAAATCTTGTCCCCCTTTTATTTTAAATCCCCGTAAAATCTCAACATGAGACAAACTGTTGCCGTTTCTTGAGCAAACTGACATCACTTTGCGCAGGCCACGCCCACAACCGTCCAAAGACCACAGTGAGGTCATATTTTTTTCTTTTTACATAATCCATTCCTCCATGTTCACTATGAACAAAGGTGATTGTCTTTTTAAAAACAGTTTATGTTTTGGGTATAGATAACAGTAAACGGGGAGAGAAGCAGAAGCTCATTTGCATTTAAAGAGACACACACAAAAACGCGCCTTTTCAATATGGTATAATAAATGATTTATAGGGTATTTGGACCTTAGACTTGACAGGCATATTTTGAGGACACTCAAGACTACTATTATATCTTAAAAAATTGCCATATTAGGTGACCTTTAATTCATTTACTGTCCACACTGCAAAAAATTACTTTTTTTTTAGTATTTTTGTCTTCAGTACAAATATCAAAAAAATTCTTAAATCAAGATGTATTTTCTTGATGTGCAAAAGGCCCTAAGAAAATAAATCCAGTTTGTCAACAAACAAATAAACAATTTAAGTGATTTGTGCTTAAAACAAGCAACAACAAATCTGCCAGTGGGGGTAAGAAAAAATTTTTTTATGAAAAAGTTTATTTATTTCAAGATATTTTTTCTTACCCCATTGACAGATTATTTTGCTTGTTTATGCACACATTAATGAAAAATAGACTTATTTTCTTAGGGCATTTTGCTTATCCAGAAAATACATCTTAATTTAAGATTTTTTTTGTTATTTGTAGTAAAAACAAGACAAAAACAGTGTGAATCTCACAAAAAATCATGTCTGTGCCAAATTTAACATCATAATGGAGTCATATATTGTATGTTATTGTAAAATATTTAGATGTTAAAGTAAAATTAGTTTTACTTAATGAATACCATTTTCACATTTTATGGTAATCAGTGAGATTTTTTAAACATTATCAAGAAAATAATGTCACATAAAACTGTATGATTCTAAAAATGGACATTATTTTCTTTTTTTTTAACCTGAAATGTTATTTAGACATGTTCTTCACAGATATTGTGACATTCACTTCATCATTGCTCTACATTTTCATCATTTCATCACAAGAATTTCCTGTACTTTATTGTAAATGGTAACACAACGCTTGTTACTTTTGGCCATGTGGCTACTAATATCTGAGTTGGATCTGCATCTTTTGCCTAGGCTTGTGTTTTAAACAACCAAAGCCTGATTTTAGACCCACACATGGGACTGTTTGTTAAGAAACAGTGGAAATGTGGGAGTATGATCTTGAATCCAGCTCACGGATGACCGACTGCGTGTCCATGTTGTGTGCATCTCCCCATGGGAGACCTTGTGTTTACACAATACCGCTGCCTGTAAATATCTTCCAGAAAACGCTTCTTCCACGCTTTTCCTGGAGACACGTTGCATGGTGTCACACGCTACCAGTCTACTCTTGTTACAATGAGCAAACCTTCATATTATTAAAGAAAACACAGACGAGGACTGCCAGGAAAGCCAGTGAATAGACGAAAGTCAAAGGCCATGAAAAAAATAACACAAACACAGCCTCTATTTTCTCTTTCTTAATCGAGCCACTCTTATCTCTTTTATAAATGATTTTATTTGCACTATGTAAGAAAGTGTTTCTCTCTGAAGCCTTTATATTGTTTTGGTTTCAGAAATCGAGATGTTTGTTTGTTTGTTACATGAATGCCGCCTTTTGTGAAGTTTGGCCTCTATCTGTGCGTTCATACCAGATGCGAACAAAGCAAATAAATTACGCTATTTGCGCGTAGTTGGACGCTTGACCATTTTGAGTTAACTTGCATCATTCGCATGTTAAATTTAAACGCGAATACGCTCAATTTGACGGCTTAAGCTAGCTTGCAGTCTCAATATGTATATATATATAGCTCAAATTGAGTAAAGAGCGTTTTTTTACAACTTACCAGATTGCCCGACCTCCTCACTCACTTTCTTTCAAGCAAGATCCTTTTTATTCCTGTGTCAACATACAGCGACAATGATATTGTCCTCCATTGTTGTTTCGTATTTCTGCCTCCGCTCGCTATGTCGTAATCACGTCATTACTAGAACAAGCTACTGATTGGGTAATACGGCGCGAATATCCGTCAAAGTTCAGATTTTTCAACTCGTGCGTTACGAACATCAGACGCCCAAAAAGCTACATTTGCGCAAATCGCGTCATTTGCGAGGCAGGATGTCTATTGCATCTTTGCATTACTAGAACAAGCTACTGATTGGTTAACGCAGCGCGAATATCCACCAAAGTTCAGATTTTTCAACTCGCGCGTTACGAACATCAGACGCCCAAAAAGCTAAATTTGCGCAAATCGTGTCATTTGCGCCGCAGGATGTCTATCGCATCTTTGCATTGACTTACTATGTAAATCATTGCGCTTAGCGCTTCATTCGCGTCTGGTGTGAACGCACCATAATGCTGCGTACACACCAAACATGAAGCAGCGTGTTTCTCGCTCTAGATTACTCGGGGGATTTAACTTTGTGTCATGCGAATTTTTCCCTTGAGTTAAATATTTTCGCTGCACCCGATTAGCGTCATTTGCATTGACTTTGTATGTAATCTACTCATGCAAATCGCTGAATTCGCGTTTGGTGTGTACGCCCCATAAGAGCCTCTGTCCTAAGCAGCAAATGTGTGTATAAATCTTTTTGGTTTATGAAATTAATTGTATATATAGATTTCCGTCATTTGAATTCAAAGCACCAAACACAGGCAGTTCTTTAGCACTGTTGGTCATATATGAAAAGCCATATTAGATTGAAAGCCATCACCTTGAATTAAGTTTATCTATAACCAAAAAATAAAGATACTAATGGAGAGATGGACTTTGAGCAAAAGAGATGAGGTCGCTAATATTACCCATGTGACTTCAGTAGTGTTTGATCATGTCTGTGTAAATTGCTGCTTAGGAGTCAGTGGTCAGACTGTTGCCTATAGAGGGGTCTTTATGAAAGATGTCTTGTAGCATCATACCTGCGTAATCATGCTTATTTCATGTAAGGTTGACGCGCTGCTGGCCTATACAGTAAATATAGCACTTAAACGATGTAGTCTATTTATGAAAGTTCAACTCAGGGCACCGTAACTGGTGAAGAAGATCATAATATAAGCAGATATCACAGTATAATAGAACAATAGTCTGTATCATGAGCATCAATGTGAAACACTGAACCTTACCTTATCTGATAGTACAGTTAACTACAGTAGTGTCATGCATGATTACGCAGACAAAAGCGAATGCTGAAACTATGGTTTTACCTCTGGACATTACTGTGCCTTTGTTTTATGCTAGCCTTGCCAACGACTTGTAGTGTGTTTTGAGCCTGATGAGTTGAATTTTAGATCACTGCTTACATGTTTAAGTGAGAATTCCTCTTGTTTTTTATATATTTATATTTTCCATGTCTCCATTGGCTGGGTGAATATTTTAGGTACACGATTCTGTTTGTTTCCTGTAATTGAATGTTTTTACTAAAGCTGTGAAAATGACTCTGCACTTTAAACATACTGGCCGTGAACGTTGAACATTCAATGAGGTGACTGTAGAATAAAACTGATGCTCCGCTGATGTTACACTGCTGTCATCATTTCTTATGTGTATTATGTCAATTTTGCAACATTCTTATGACTTGTGATCACTATAGGTCAAGGTCATTTTATATCATTTTATTTATTTAACACTTTCACCAATGTTCATCGATTCAAACCGCCTTACAGAAAAAGAACAACAAAAATGTTGTGTAATGTTGCATGTCTTTACTGGGCAATTCCATTAAAACTTCAAGAAACATTATGCTTTAATATTTTTATCTGTAAACATCTCAAGCCTATTATTATACATATGACACTTATTGTATATTATGTGTCCTTATAAATGAGGAAGGTACCAATAAAAAAGAGGCCATATGCATGTAGAGTACAGAAGCTAAATGCAGTTTTCTTAATTTACATATGGCAAAAAATATATTTTAGAAATATATTTCAAAATATACCAAAAAAAGCCCAAAAAATATATTTGGAATATGTTTACAAAAATATATTTTTATCAATTTAGTTTTTGGCCTTTTTTGTTTTATTTTGAATTTTAAAGCATTTATATATATATATATATATATATATATATATATATATATATATATATATATATATATATATATAGCCCTCTATATGTATTTTAAACCAAAGAAATATATTAATGTCGCATTGGAAGAAAAAACTTTTAAAAATAACAGGTTAAAATTAAATATATTTTAAACTTAAAAAATATACTTTATAAATTAGATCGTATTTACCTTATATTTAAAATATATGTTTGCCAAGAATACATTTCTTGCCTTATGGGTTTTAAAATTAAAAATGCATTTGTTGGCCCTTGATATACATTTTGAAATATATGTTAACATATGAAGGTTAAAACTAAATATATTTTCAAATTCAACAATATATTTAACTAAGCTTTACTTTCTACAAAATGTATTTAGCATATATTTAAAATATATATACATAAAAATGAATTTTTGTCCGTATGGGTATCCAGAAAAAATCTCTCGAATAATATTGGTGTGTATTCATTTGGCGCCGCGCAGATCGACAAAGTATGACATCATAGTACCGCGAGAGCGATTCAGGAGTAGACTGCCCCCGAATGCCTTCTAATCGCTCTCGCGGTACACTGATGTCATCAACGTGTATGCCTGCGCAGCGCCGTATGAAGTAGTTTCATTTCTACTTGCTCGCGCGTCCATGTGCGATTGTTTTGACGGCGACGTGACGTCGACGAAGGGCGTAACTGTACCGCGGCGTCATGTTGGCACGGAGCTGCATTTAAAGTGCTCTGTGATACGCCGGTGCAGTCAGTCGGTCAGCGCTTCTGCACTCAGACATTACTATAGTAAGTAAAATCCCAAGCGACGGTGTGTTGCTCTCTGCTCTTTATCTTATCGTCTCTTATAACCGCGGGACGTGACCGGGACGACTAAAGCGGATCTTGTCGTTTTGGAGCTATGGAAAACTCGCATGTCAACAGCCGCCTCAGGACTGCTTTCTTCAACCACGGTGAGTGACGATCTGCGCAGCGACTGTGCAACTTCTACACACAAAACGCGGTGTGAAGCGCAGTATGCGTCAATGTATCGCATCGGATCCTAAAAACAACCCTAAACACGGCAGCAATGTACATGACAAAGCATCGTAATCTTTCAGCATCATGGTAACCTATATATCAAAGTATAATGTTATCGCCATCTGATGCTGTCTTTGTGGTATGATATTTATTGTGAAGAACTGCGTTTGGACTGGAATATAAATGAATCCCTGTAGGGTTTGAACCTACAACCTTTCAGTTATCTGCCCAAACATGACTTTCTTTACCTCACAAAGGCTTTTCATCAGCAAAGGTTTTGTGACTGTGGTTCAATTCTAAACTGGTAATCAGGTTCGAATCCCACAAAAGACTACAGGATCAATTAGCTATTATTATAAATAACTTTTTCCCACTAAACACTTAAATGCACTATTTGGTTTAGATATGCTGTTTCAATTTATGTTTAAAATTCATGGACTGGTATTGAGAAGAGTTGTTTTTTTGTGATCAAACTGATCAGTGTGACGTCATGGGTTCGATTCCCAGGAAACTCACATAGCTACAGTACTGATGAAATGTATACCTTTAATGTACTGTAAGTCACTTTGGATAAAGTGTCTAACAAATGCATAAATATATATGGCAAAAATGTTCATCAGGACAGGTTACAAGTAACGATTTGTATACTTAGGTATATTATGAACAGTGTTGGGTGTAACTAGTTATATACATACATATATACATACATATATAAATGTCTCTTAAATACATACATGGATGTGTGTGCATTTATAATAATTTTACACAGCACAAACTCATATGTTATGCAAAAAATACTTTTATTTTGTATGAGATTAATCTAGATTAATCTATGCCCAGCACTAGTTAAAATGCATGTTTTTTATGTATCCTTCTCAATTTCAATACTTTGGTGAGTTAATAAAAAATTATGGTAACTCTCTAGTGTATAGTTTACAATTCTCACTATTAACTGGTTGGTTATTACCATTAATATTACTGAGATTTTGGCTGTTTCATAGTCTTTAAAAAGCACACATTAATGCCTGATTCTGCAAAACCTTATTTTACATCCTTTATCCTACATAATTCCTACCAATACTTCAACTTAACAACTACTTTACTAAGTATTAATAAACTAATTAGGAGTATACTGAGGCAAAAGTAGTTTATAAGGAGAATTAAAAAGTGTGACCGTATAATTGATGTACTTTTACATGATTTATTCGAGCCGTTTCAGGCATATCTTTGTATTATTTACTAAATAGGATTTAGAAAGTAATTGGTAATAAGTAATTAAATACTTTTTAAAGAGGGTAATTTTTTAAGTAATCCAATTACATAATTGAAGATGTAATTATTAACTTTTTTTTGAGTAATCTACCCAACACTGATTATGAAAACGCCTTGAGTGACTGTATTCAAAATAAAACTCAGCCGCCAGTGTTGTATACCATCCTAACAAAGACAACATGCTGATATTCTATTAAAGTTTAATATTACAGCAAGACACCTGACTCTTAACTCCTCTTACAGCTATAATGACCCTTAAATAAATGAGGTAGGATTTTTGGGTTGAACATATGGTTTATTATATCAAACGTTTTTCTGATTTTTTTAATGGAAGTATGAGTCTACCATTTGAATAAAATAAAGATAAAATAAAGCTGCACATCTCACATTTGAACAAAATAAGGAATAAGTAATTTCTCTTTAGACAAAAATAAACCAAGTTGTCCTTCCTCTTGAACAGCACAAATGAGAAAGCTAAAAGTCCAGGGCCATTTTCGGATACCTGAAGAATTCCCATGTTGCAGATTTTAACTTTTTTTGGTGGGCATAGATATAAAAATTTGTAGCCTTTGGCTCTGACATTTTCTGAGCAGTACTGTATATATGTATGAGTGAAGTCTAAGCAGTCACGTGGAAAAAGTTGCATATTATGCGCAGCAGCGCAGGTGAGATCTGCTTTAGTTTTTGCCCAAAACTGTGAATAAGCAAACGTACATGGTATGATAATCGCGAAAGCCAATACAGTAATATACCCACAAAAAGGTATACCATTACAACCCTAGTAGCAAACAGCCAGAACTACAAAGACCTGCAACCGTTTGAACGGAAATACAGCATCTAAGTTGCCTTGATGAGAAGTAAAGAAAGATGACTGAAAAAATGACCAGCTTATGTAGTAGTACACTTTTTTTTAAGGCTACATATCATGAAAATCTGACTTTCCATGTTTAAGTGCTAAAATTGGATTCCCAGTGCTTCTATTAAGCTAAAAAATGTGAAATGATCAACAAAATAACTTAATTTTGGTAAACTATTCTCTGCAAGCATGTGAAAAAATAGCTTATTGAAATCTGGCTCCACTTGTGATTTTAATCTTATATATTATAATAATATTGCCCCTTTATCTAAGCATCCAACCACGGCACTGCCATTTAGTACACAGGAAGATAAAATAATTGACTGCACAATTGAGTTTCAATTTTAACAAACCACCATTATGGCGATCAGTGTTTGCATTTCATCAGCTTATTTGCATTTCATTTTGCTCACACCTACAAAGTGACAATTTTAACATGTTATAATCAATTATCCATATGGTATTTTGAGCTAAAACTTCACATACGTATTCTGGGGACACCAAAGATTTATTTTACATCTCAAAAAAGTCTTGTGAAAATGTCCCCTTTAACACATGTCTCAAACCAACAAGACTTGAGCTTAACCACTACACCACAGGCAGTTCAGTGAGGACTCTTGGTGGCCCCTAAAGTGACCAGATGTCCCTGTTTTCCGTGGACAGTCCCATTTTTGGTGTTCTGTTCTCTATAAACCCACAACAATAAAAATACAAAAACATGCAAAAAGGTTTTGCCCCTGTTTTAAAATTAATTGACTAACACATAAGATGTCAAGCATTGAACTACTGTAGGACATGACCCCGCTTGTCATCTGAAAAATCTGGTCACCTTACTCTTGGTCCGGTGTTTACATCACATTCCTGAAGATAGAGTAGTGCAAGAGGAAGCACACTAAACTGTTTACCATCTGTTCCCATGCTGACATACTCTGTTGTGTACGGCAGGTTCACTCAGCAGCATCACTAATGCATCTGATCATGCATCTCTGAATACCATACTAGCCCACAACATTTATTCCTGTGTATAATTTCCATGGAAAGTTTCCGAAATTCCCAGAATTCCCAATATCAGCTGCAATTTTCGAGACATCTTTACTTAAAACTGGGCTACAATTGCAAGATCGCAGTAACTGCAATTAACCAGTACAGTATTGTACTATAGAGTTAACTTTACCAGAGGTGTTAGATTCAGTGCTCAGGGACTAACAGGAACACAAACTAAAGTGCGGCCTATCTGAAGTCCAGCTGAAACAACAGTTGTTAGCTGTTCACATGCCATATCGCACAGAGGATCTTGTGGTAAACATTCCTCTAGCTAGTGTCCGACTGAAAGTGTTGCTTTGCTTTGCGAGTGAGCTGCAAAAATCCTAAAGTGTACGAACACAGACTCAGTGTTGCTCTGCTCATATGCTGGTTTGATTTGGCAGGAGCAGGTGACACTGGAATGCCATTAGTTAACTGTGGTTAACTGAAGAATGATGCTTAACTATATACTCATGTGGGTAAAAAATTATGCACCACGCATCTGAAATACTCATTATAGCATTTTAGAGTTCATGGCCCAATATTACATCTAAATACGCATGTTGCACAATTCTGGTTCCCCATAAAAAGTATACACTGTAGAGAGATTTATTTAAAGAAATGTTACACATACAAGTTCAAGTTTTTCTCAGAAATAAATTTCATTATTTACTCACCCTCAGGTTGTTTCAAATCTGTATACATTTCTTTCTTCCGCTGGACACAAAAGAGGGGCATTATTGAAAAGAATACTATGGAAGTCAATGGTGCCCCAGATGTGTTTGGCTATTAACATCACGTTATCTGTGATCTGCAATCATTGCTGTGACTGCTGGCTTTAACACCGATCCTAAATGGTCTTTCTTTGCTTTATTAAAGATTTTATCAATGTTTTGTCAGTGTTGTCAAAATATTAATAATGTTCGAGTGTTGATCTGTAACTCTTTCTTTTTCTCTCGGTTTGTTGTCCCGTTGGATCATCCATCCATCCATCAGACGATGAGGTAAGCCAGCGTTCATGTCTCTGTTTTGTAACTGTGTATGATGTTAGGAAAAGTAAGGGACAGATTTACTAAACGGGGCAAATTAGCACAAGTGTGCAATCCCAAAAAAGCTCTGATGGGAATGGTAATATCACCGGGTTATTTACTAAAAAGGTGCTAATTAAATAACACAGGTGATTTCCATTATGATCAACGCAATCTACTAAGAGCAGCGCAAATAAGTTCCTCAGGTGCGAGTGATCTACTTACACCTGATGCGCTTGAGTTCAGCACCACGGACATCACATATGGAAATACAAGTGTGAAATCCCTGCTAACAAAGCCAACCCTGGTAAATCGTGTTGTGTAAATCATTTAATTAATCTCCACCCATAAGTTTTGCGTCTAAAAGTTAAACTCCTAGAAATGCATATGCAAAGGGAAAGTCAAAAAATAACTACACCACACCTGTTCAGCGCTACAGTAATTATCCATTACGCATCTTCAGTAAATCCCGCCAGCCGTTATTTAACGCCAAAATTAAGGTTTGCGATTGTGGTACGTCTTAGTAAATCTGGCCCTACTGTATGTGTACTCCTTTCTGCTGAATCTGATACACAGTATGGTATATTGCCTACTACTAAACAAGAAGTCAAACAGTAAACGGTGTGCAGTATGAATCAATAAACCGTCCATTGTTATTACATGACCTTAATGCAGTCAGGGTCCGGATTTGAAAAATCCAATTCATGTTCTCCATAAAGACTTATTACACAAACTGTACCATGATTTCGGAGGGTCTAACGTAATGCTATTAAGGTTTTTGTTGCTTTGGTTTATGGCTTCGAACCCTGTTTGAGGAATTTTTAGTAGAGAAAATTAATCGGAGAGTATTTCTGAAACCAAAGCCTCTTTGCAGAAAGCACATTTTGCCAATTACAGTACAGTACAGTATGTCATTTGTCTACACAAACTTGTCTAATGTGTAAACCTGCATACTGTGTTGAATGCTGTGAATTATGGGCTATCATTCTTATGGTTTTGATGTGATGTTGTCTTGAGTTTCTCAATTCTGATGTTGCTTAAGAATGGGTTTGGTTAATGGTTTTAATGAACCCAGTTTTTCTTGTTCCAAAAAAATCCTACACCTTTCCTGAGGAATGCTTGCTTAAATCCGCCCAGATTTACACAGAGAACCTGGCTGTTTACTGTGATGTACATGTGATGCGTATAGAGATATGTTAAATGAATAAAATACTATAATACAGCTATAATTTTAAGACTATAAGATAATAAAGTAGATTTCAGGTCCTCTGTCTCTGGTGGAGGTTCGGTCATGGGTCCTACAGCTGTGTTTGAATGTTTAGTAAAACACAGCAGACAGACAAACTGTTTGTTGGGTGTCAATAGCATCTCTATAGGTGTGACGTTTGTTTTTCATGCATTCCATGCCAGCATGTCACAATGCATTTTGCAGATGTTTGATAAGTTCCTGTGGTATGCCGGTACTCATTGTTTGTAAAAATATCTCAGTTTTTTGCATATTTGACACTCCCCAAGAAAACTGAAGTATAGTGAAGCTTAGCTTTCTGAACACTGCTAACTGGCTTAAGGAGAAATGCACATTATAAAAACAATTTTGACTTGAGAAAGTAAAATGTTTGTGCTTACAATGAGCAGTTGCATGCGAACTCACTTTTGATGGTGCCTGCTTGCCAAAATCAGGCTTTTTGAAAATTTTGTAGGATGCCTTTGGGCAAATGTCATTTCACATCACATAATTATTTATAACTTTAGTTTCATAGCTTTATTATGTGACCTGATCCCTATTACTTAATTAAATGATATATATTAATTCAATAATATATATATTTAATAATTTATATATATATATATATATATATATATATATATATATATATATATATATATATATATATATATATATATATATATATATAAAATCAATAATATAATAATTTATATTATATTATTGACATATTGTTCTGCAGCACTTTACTTCTAATGATGGATATTTTTGTAATTGTCTGCAAGACTGCAGTTTTGATTTTTAATATATTGGTTGTAATCACAACGCACATTTAACCTTTATTTTTTTCTTCACAAGTGGAGTTTTGGTTCGACTTTCACCCTGTTGGTTTGCTTGGTGGGAGTCTGCTGACATTAGGTTAGATTAGTTTAGGGAAGTGGTCTCCAATATGGTGCCCAGGCTTCCCACAAGGTGTCTGTAAGTTGCCCGGCAAACACATTGCATTAGCATAGACTTATTTATCTTTTATATAAGCTTGGATTCTTTTATGTATGTTAACATTTTAAGCAATGATAAAACAATGATCAACAAGTAAAATAAAATAAAATCAACAAGTAAACAATTTTTTTGAGGAGACTATATTAAAAATTTAGCCATCCAGATTGTTTTATCCATTGTGTTAGCCCTTGCAAAACAAAAAGATTGAAATCCCCTGGTTTGGGTTTAGTAATGTTTGTTTATATAGCTTTTCTTGTAATGGTACGACTATAATCTTAGGGTCTTTTTACACCTGGTCACTTCATTCGTTTTTTCCTATTCAGACAGCTATATGATTTTACTTGTTGTATAATTTTATATGCCTTAATGTGGTTTTAATGATGTTGAAATAATTTCTCCATGGTTCTACCATTGCTGTTCATATCAAATATCTGCTCTTGTATATTTTTTAAGGGCCATTTTTATGTAAGATTGAAAGGCGAAAAAAAGTGATTCATTCAATTTACTCAATTTTTAAGGTAAGTGGTTGCAATCAATTTATGATAAAAAAAAAATTGAATGAATAATTTTTTTTCAGTGTAGTTGTTAATGAAGTATGTAAACGTGCAGATCTACAGAAATGTTAGATCTCTCTTCTGAAAAAAATGAACGTCTAGAAGGGAAAAAAGTCTTCTGTATGTGCGGTGCAGAAAATGACATAGGCACGAGCATTTGCTGAATAGTGTTGCCAGATCATGTATCAAAAATAAAGCGAACAAGAAAAATCTAAATAAATCCAAATGATTTATCTCAAAGATCAAAATTTTGGGACCGGCAGCTTCTTACTTTAATAGCACCAATGTAAGTACAAAAAAGATGAGGACCTGGCAACACTGCAAGACAGCACTGAGAGAAGCAGCCTCAAACATGCGTACAACACACAACCACCAAGACGGTGGTTTATTGCAAAAAGCTGTGACTGATAACCACGCAAGATGGCAAAACATTTCTATTGTTGCCTTTGTGTCAATCGTCACATTTTTGGGAATGAGCCTTGGTCCGTACACACAATGAATCATCATATAGGGAATTCACTCCTGCATTTAAATGCGGTTGTCACTCCCGACAGTTTGCAGTGTGTATGAGTGTATTAATTAATTGAATGTTTGATAGTCAATGAAAAAGTAAACTATTTAATTAAATTATAATTAGTTTATAAGGACAAAAACATTTGCAATAATACTAGATTTTCTATTCTATGTACTGTATATTTAATTATTTCCCCAACAGTATATTGTGTGGTTTTATTTTGTCTTTCTTATAAAGCTGGTTTAGAGCAATGAAACAAAAAAGTGCTATATAAATAAATGTGACTTGACTTAAGTGGTAGTGTCCATAGTTCAGTATGTTCTGTTTTGAATCTCTTCGTGATCTCTCAGTTCCCTGTAGGGTGTGGTGAGACTTCTTTTGCAATCCAAGCACAGAAAAGCAAGAATCGCTCGGTTTCCATTTCTGAGGTTGTGATGTCATCCCATGCGGTTGTAGTCAGATTTGTAGACTGCATCTAACCGCAGATATTTGCCCACTGTATGCCTGCAGTATGCATTTGATGTTGGTTGTAAAAAGACTGTGCTTCATGCTTATATTTGGACTTTATTAGGCCCTAAAAAGGGGTGTGTTTCCTCTCATATGCTTATAGTTGCATGTTTCTGTCTTTAAGCCTTCTGGATTTAGCATTCCAGCGGGTGTGTTGTGAAGGCTGCTGCTGAAAACACCCAGTCATCCAAAACCTCTCCAACCTGTGCGCCCAGTAAAGCCATGCCTATAAATATCAGATGTACAGAAACACCTTTAGTGAGCGATTTTTGACAGATGATGTCATGTTTCAGCAATCACGTCTGGTGGCTTTCTTCCAACCCCTGAAGGCTTTCTGCTGAGCTCTTTAACTAAACTCTGGATATATGTTGTTCTACAATAGACTGGTTTTGTTAGTGGTTATATTCCTGCAGTTACAATGTCAGTCTTTGTAATGGTCAAAAGTGAAATGCTGAAATGAGCCCTTTGTATTAGAGAGCTGTAGTATTGATATGATACGTTTTGACAGTATTATAAAAGCAAGCGGTTATTGGACATGACAGAACTCACTGTCCCTAAATCATCCTCAGCCAAGCAGGTACTCAGCACGGCAAAAGTTGATCAAGTTTTTAGATTTTACAGGTTAGGTGTGCGTTTATCGGAAAAAAAAATGCATACCCATTAGTGCTGCACAATTAATCGCATCGCAATCGCAATCGCAATGTCAGCTTGTGCAATTATATGACAGCAAAATGTTGCAATTATATTAAATAAATAAATGTGTGGACTTGTTAACACAAACTTTCTGATAACAGTTTGAAGATTTTCCTTGCTGTTTAAAAAAGAAAGAAAAACGAACAAAAAAGGCAGTGCATGTGTGGCATGCACGTGTGTGGTGTGCGTCGTCACTTGTGTGTGCGCAACGCTGAAATACCAGAGCGAAGATGGATGCAGAGGAGGTTGACAGTGATCTGGTAGCTAAAAAAAAACTCTATGTCTGTTGTATGGCGGTATTTTGGATTTAAGATTACTGACACTAGTTTTACAAATACACATTTTAGCATTATCACTAAACTGTGTGTGTATTTTCCTTTAAACCCATCGAGTTGACTCATGATACCATTTGTTATAATCGCAACCGCACATCGCAATATTACCACGAATAACCGCAATGGGAAAAATTACCCAAATCGTGCAGCCCTAATACCCATGGAAAATTTCTCAACCAATCAGAAGAATGCATATAAAAGCCCCATGTATAAGTAAGGAATAATTGCGATGGGCCATTGAATTATAAGACAATAATGCACACCCAAGGTGCAATGCGGCATGACGCAAAGCGGAGTGGCGTTACACCACGGGTGTGCATTATTTTCAAATAATTCAAAGGACCGGAGTCAATTATTCCTCTTTTATTACACGGCTCTCTGGAATGCTTGATTCTGATTGGTCAGTTGAAACATTTGCAGGTTCGTTCTTTTCAAATAATAACCGCTCCAAAGTAATAACGCATAGCCGGTACTACTTGTATGATTTAAATCACTCCGCGCCAATAAAGATCAATAAAGATTACTGTTTGGCGCCATCTTGTGACAAACACTGGACAACCATAATTTTAACATGTACGGAAAAAACAAAACAGTTAAACAGAGGATAAAAGAACGAACAACGACAAGACACAGAGAGCTTACTGAGACTGAACTTGACAAAATAGAGCATGATAGCTACGAAGCCAACACACAAAAAAATACAGAATGGGCATTAAAACTTCTCAAAGACTGGCTAAAAGAGAAAAAATGGAGACAGACAAGTATGAAGCAGAGGATCTTAATAAGGTATTACGATCATTTTATGCATCTGTGCAAAGTTTCGCGGAAGGATAAAATTTTTAATTTAAAACAAATATGCCAATAAAATGTTTCAAATTCATATTCATGTCCAGTTTTTTTTCTTATGTGACAAGTAGCCGTGTAATAAGCGGGATAATGTAGAGGAAGCCGGTATTTATCAGGAAATAAGCCCCTTCAGTGTGATACAAGACCCTCCGCTTCGCGTCGGGTCCTGATCACACTGTCGGGGCTTATTTCCCAATAACTACCGGCTGCCTCTACATTATCCCTTACATACCACGGTTACCACAAACATTGCCCCGGTGCCTATTTTTAAGACATTTGACAAGTTAGGTGTGCGGTTAACAGAAATTAAAGCATACCCACAGAACATTTCTCAGCCAATCAGAATACAGCATTCAACAGACCCGTGGTATAATCCTTTATAATGACTGCCCAAAACTAATTATGTTTTATATTACCAATGCATTAAATGTAAATATGCCTTTTTAATATATGAGATTATATCTACAAATGAATAAACCAAATTGTGTGTTCGTCTTGAACTTAAAGGAATATTCCATTTTCTTAAAAGAAAAATCCAGATAATTTACTCACCACCATGTCATCCAAAATGTTGATGTCTTTCTTTGTTCAGTGGAGAAGAAATTATGTTTTTTGAGGAAAACATTGCAGGATTTTTCTCATTTAAATGAACTTTAATAGACACCAACAATTAACACTTAACTCAACACTTAACAGTTTTTTTCAACGGAGTTTCAAAAGACTCTAAACGATCCCAAACGAGGCATAAGGGTCTTATCTAGCGAAACCATTGTCATTTTTGACAAGAAAAATAAAAAATATGCTTTTTTAAACCACAACTTCTCCTCTCCACCGGACCTGGTCGTGATGCACCAGCGTGACCCCACGCAATACGTCAAGAGGTCACAAAGGACGAACGCGAAACTACGCCCCAGTGTTTACAAGTGTTGAGAAAGAGGACCGTTCCGACGTTGTTGTATGTGGAATGATACTAATTAATGTCTTTGTGTCAATTTATTGTTTGCAATCGTCCCCAAATGTGCGTTTCATATATGTAACACGTAGGGCTGTGCAAAAAATCGACTGCGATTATCATGCGCGGGTCATCAGTAAAGCCGGTTCGGTGATTAGTATTAAATCGCCATCAGCTGCTTTCAGATGGAGCGGCATTTATTACACAGACCCATAGTTCATCGAGAAGCTAGGCAAAATCGGGTTCATAATCGAGGAAAATCGATTCCGATTATCTATGCGATTATTAAATGTTGGACTCTATTAAAGTCCATTAAAATGAGAACAATCCTGCAATGTTTTCCTCAAAAAACACAATTTCTTCTCGACTGAACAAAGAAAGACATCAACATTTTGGATGACATGGTGGTGAGTAAATTATCTGGAATTTTTTTTTTTAAGAAAATTGACTATTCCTTTAATGTCTTGCCTTAAAACCGGAAGTAAACAGATTTTACTTGATTCTACTTAATGATGATCTATATTCATAAAAAAGTGGAAATTATGTGTTTTAAATCTATATTTAATGTTCAATAATTTGAGGTAAATAGCCGTGTAATAATCGGGATAATGTACAAGCAGCCGGTACTGAGTGCCAGTAGACTTCACGTCAAGTATTGATCACCCTGTCGCAGTTTATTTTTGGATAATAACCCTTATGTAGTCCCTTATTATTTTTATATGTGATTTTGTTCATTTCAGCCATGCTTTGTTGATGGTGGGATTAACTAGTCTTAAGGCCCCAATATGCTTCATTCAAAGGCACAGAACGTTCAAAGTTTTTTTTCTGAAACACCCATACATCCATGACGGTGGAATAATAGGTGTGTTATAAAATAATCTAGATTTGGAAATCCCACGGTGTGCTATCCAGGATCAGGATAATTAAACCATCTAATTTTTGTCTTTCAAAGCAAAATTGGATTGGATCACCCTGACCTTTTCAGATTAGCAAATCTGGATTGCTAGTGTTGTAAATGGGATCACATTTCAATGTTTACTATAAGTCATATAAAAGGGTAGTTTGGTCAGTATGGGCTCACTGTTTTATCTAAAGAGAACGGTAAAAGCAACTTTCCCTTACTTTTTTATTTCAATTCAACATTCAGTTTGTTCCTCTGGCCCACAAAAAAAAATTATTATACACAAACACTGAAACATGCATTTTAAGTCATAAAGAGGCTAAATGTCCGATAGTTTGCAGTTGTAAAGATGCCGGATGTTAAAAGTACTTTTGACTGTTTGGTCTTTGATGATAGTGATTGTAATCAATATACTGTACAGTGCCAAATAACAGTTAAAGTAGAGATTACTTTTGCTAAAATTAAATATATATAAACAATGCTATTTGCTATTGACTGCTGAATGAGGGATTGATATTGACTTTTTTCATTTTTAATTGACTGGACAGTTTAAATGGTAGACCAAGGTTTTACTTTGAAAATTTTATAATTTTAAGAATTGAACTAACCAAGAGCAAAATTTCGACTAAAAAAAATGATACATTTATAAATATTACATGATAGAAATGTAACTGTAGGTTTATAAGTTTAAGTGAATTTTTTAGAAGTTTAATTACATTTTGTTCTGAAATCGGCTGGGATAAGAATAATCCTTCTTTTTGGGATCAAACAAAGCCCAATGTTACGGAAAAGTTTTGAACTACACAAAAGTGTCGATTTGATCCAGTTCAAAACCTAGATTAGTTTTTGTCATCTAATCCAAATTCAAATTCCTTTTTTTTTGAACAACCCATTTTGAAATATTGGTTATATCCAATAGCCGAAACCAAATTGATTACTTTTGAAAAACTCGCCCATGATGATCTTTACTTACTTCATTACTTATTTAAATGCTACTGTAAAATAAATGTTTTCAAACTGTATACCATTGCTCAGCTTGAAGAAGTCTGAAGAAGAAGGTTTGGTTCTGAAGGTCCTGGCAGTTTCTTGAAGTGTTATGATCTAAACACACAATTGACAACATTCTGTCTCAGCATAGATGAACATAACTTCCTGCTCCATCCTGATCCATCCTCCCAACATTAACCCTGGCTCAGCTTCAGTCCTGTGGTCTGGGATGACACTGGAATGCTTGTGAACACCCAGAGAAGTTTCTAGTAGATGATACTTCTCTATAAATATAGTTTAGGCTGGGTTCTCATGGTTATGTGGTCCCTAGAGATGCCCAAAAGTGCACCAACGATAACATCGGAGGGCCGCCTGGCATGGCGACTGGATAATAGTGTTGAGTACTATATGTGGTATAAAAGTGAACATTCAGTGGAATAGTAATATTTTATTTCAGAAATTTGAGTTTCCTTACAATTTCAAAAGTTCCGCTGTGACGTAATTAATGTTTGGGAAAAGCATTTCACCAAGTTGACTGTACTATTTCTGCAGTACGCAGTATGTGTATTGGGTATGATATTGCAGCCTGGTCTTACTGATAATTTGTATTACATAACTTTAAAAAACACAAAATATATTTTATGTATGTTTAAGTAGATGCAGAATCGTACAATGTAGACGTATTTGCAACATTTAACGGTAGAATTATTATATTTTTACGGCTACAAAACGTAAAACACTTACAAATCTTTCATACCATAAAGATCGCTGTATAATTTCCTTTAAAGCATTTTATCGATAATGAAACCACCCTAAACCTACCCCAAACATTACCCTAAACCCAAACTAAAGCTTCTTGAGGTGCAATATTTGCATTCACACACGCAAGCGCTGGATTTAAACAACAGTTGCATCTAATTCAAAAGTGAACGTAAAATGCGAACTTCTGTGCATTTATAAGCCCCTCCCACCCGGTGAAACCGGTAAAACCGGGTTTGTCACGCGCTGATTAACCGGTGGGAAAATTCTGTCACCGCAACAACCCTACTGTAAAACTTGTCTTTGGCAGGGAAGTGTTTTCTCTTAATTGACAAGATAACTTGTTAATAAGTAAATAATTGACGTATTTGTCTTGTTAAGACTTCGATATTATGGGCCCTATCTTGCACCCAGCGCAATTGACTTTGTCAGTGACGGATGTATCATTCGTATTTTGCACCGGCGCACAGCGGGTTTTCCCTCCACAGACGCACGTCGGCAAACTAGGGAATAAACTTGCGCTCCCTGGGCGGTTCGGCGCAAAAAAAGAGGCGTGTTCTGGCGCAAACCATCCCTGATGCTATTTTGCAGTTTCAAAAAAGAATTGCGCCACTGACCAGAAAAAAAAAGTTTAAATTTAGTGGCGCGTTGTTCATTATGCTATTTTAAGGGCGCATGCTTGACCATAATGTATAGCGTGCACAACGCGCACACACTTTGCTTATCTAATCTACACAGATGCAACAGTCATTTTTGCAAATCATAAATTGTTACACTTAAAAATATTAATACACGAGATAAGGGGAATCATAGTGGTGAGCATTGTGGTGATAGTTTTTATTTATTGTGTGGCTGCGTTAAAAAATTCTCATGCAAATAACCATTAAAATATTTTCATAAGTTTGTTGTGTGGCTGTATTACGTTTATTTTATGTAAATAATAATTACAATGTTTTCATAAGAAACCTTAATGTATACGAACTTGATTTGTAAGAGTACTTTGGGGTTGGACCTTGCTTGCGTTCTTGGGTCCGATTTCAAAGCCCCCAAACCCTTTCAGCGGTGAGGGTGGACGCAGCGATGTCCTGTGCTGGCGTCAGGTCCTGAGGCAGATCCACCTCCCGTTACACGGCGTGCCCGATTTATGCTGGCAAGCTTGGGATTCCCCCGTCTCCTGACATCATTGTAGCGCTTGGCGCAACAATGGGGATGCCAGCTGATGAGACAATTGTGGCTATTTCCTCTCACGCCTGTTTAACCTACGCTGATTTGGGCGGGTTTCTCCTATCCCCATTCAAAACAACTTCTCTGTCTTTGACTGCTCTTACAAGAACGTGGGTCTCCTCGGCTGTGAACCGCTCCTGGCGTGCGCCTGGTAAATCCGTCATAATAATAGCAACCCGCCATGGAACTTGCGCCCTTGCGTTTAAAGGGAATGTTGGATAGCGTTCTGATTGGTTTATTTGACGTTACGCCCAAACCACACCTATAAAATAATGAACCTACTTCAGAACAACCCCTTATTGATTTGCGCCTGGTGCAAGAGTTATTTCTCCCGCCGGGAAAATAGCAACAGCGCCCAAGATCCGCCCACAAACTCACTTGCGCGTTGCGCTTACTTGCGTTTCAGATTGTTAAAATAGGGCCCATTATGTTTCAGTGTGAATAAAAACATGTAAATGTACCTGTGGTACAACCACACTTTACGAAAAAATACACATATTCACATGAGATTACGTTGAATATTGAGTATGTAAATTTAAAGATAACTCACTACATGCAAAACTAGAGCACCCTATAAAATACTCTCTCACAACCACAAATACAAAATATCTCATAACTCATTCATTTATAAGACTTTCAGACTCATTCTACAGTTTACAGTTTAGTTTACAATATATGATATGCCGGTGCTATATATAGCAAGCATTTTCCTATTCTGTGTAGTAAGACATTTGCAAGACTGTTAAAGGTACTTTGAATAATTTCACACATTCCTACCCGACAGTTAGTTCACTTATTATCTAACAGTAGTTGCAAAATAAAACAAAAATGGTTTATTTTGGAAAGAGCAGTGGAATAATAATTAGAGAGAAAATCCCCTTTGACATTTAATCTCAGTAGTCTGAAGGTTGTCTGGACTCATAGCTGGTGTTCAGATGCATCGGTTCATGTGAGGTGACAGACAGGGTGTTGAGCTCCAACAGATAGCAGATGTGTTTTAACCTCTTCCAGACACACAGCAGTCAATGTCACAGACTGAGAGCAATAAACTGACAGGACACAGCGGTGGACAGCAGGACTCAATACAGCGCACACACATGCGTTTCAACAGGATGACATATTTCACCTGAACATAAAAACCAAACTGCTTAAACCAGCTGGAGATGAGTTACTGCTCTTAGTTGATCTCAAAGTCTTCCTCCTTTTAACAGACCAGATCAACATGATCAATGCTCAAGACCAACAACACAGATAAGCTGCTTTAAAGTGTTTTTCAAATGAGAGGTTTTACAGTCAAATGGAAGTTATGATGGTATGGTATGTGTTCAGGTCATGTGACAGAGAGCCTTAGATCTGGGTGTGGAATGTGAAGCCATGCTGCTACAAAATGATCAACTTGATTTAAAGACAACATTCAGACTATCTGGATCATATTACCTAAATCTACAGTACTGTGCAAAAGTCTTAGGACACCACCACCAGACTTGTTGTTTGAGAAGTCTTAATGTTCATCAATATATTTTTTTTAATATATTATATTGAGATAGAAACAGAAAATACAGGAAATATGTACAAAAAAAACCCTCTCTTGGCACTAAACACATCTTGAGCGTTTTGAGCAGAATAAAGTAACAAGACAAATTTCTTTAAAATTATACATGAGGATTTAATTTTATTTAGGTTTAAGAGATGTACCTGCTATTGCTCAAGTGGAAGAGGAGTTTACCCTAAAAAATGTATTTTCTGGTTGTATTCTTATAAAAAGAATGAGAAACAATTATATATGATCACTATAACATTGCATAAAAACAAATATAATTCTGGAATGGTGGCCTTAGACTTTTGCACAGTACTGTATGTGTTGATGTTGACATACAAACACACTGGTGTTTAGGATTGGGGTTAGAATTGGGGTAAGGAGGTAGGGATGGCATTACGTCTATGAGTGTCCTTACAAAGATAACTATACAAACGTGTGTGTGTGTGCGGGCATGTGTGTGCGTGCACACGTGTGATTGATAAAAGCGAGCCTGGACAGCCCACCACACATTTTTCATTAAGAGATCAAAGGATCTGTCTCTCTTAAAATGCGTGTTTCCTTCTCTTCCTGTCACGTGACCTTACACACGTCTGTTAAACTTAACCAATTAACCAATAACAAGGCATCCCCTGTAGCACAGTACATCATATACACTACCTTCAGAAAGAATTCACAAACTTTTATTTTTCTTCTAGTACACCATCAGACTCGGTCTGGAGCAGATCAGAATACTGGCCTTCTTTTTTGAATCATGACTTCATAGTTGACCAAACATGAATTTACTTATAAGTACATAAGCATGCACCTGTGACCTGACATACTTTCAAAAATACGATCTAACTGTGTGTCGTGCAGAAGTAATATGTGACTGATTGACAAATTTAATCCTGTGTGGTGGATACTTGTGCATCTATTTGTTTCAGCAGCAGACTGCAGGCCAACGATTCACTTGACTGTGTCCGATGTGCCAGTTAACATTTAAGCAAGTAATGAGTGTATTTACATAAATATTTCATTTCAGACTTCACAAAAAGTAAGCCTTTTATTTAAATCAAATAAGAATTTGTGTGCATTGGAAAACAAAAAACTTAACCTATATAAAGAATTGTGCACAGTAGCACTTTTCAGTTCTCCACCACTTCTTTCCAAAGGCCATTGTGTACAAATCTCATATGAGATAATCAGGTCAGGGACTAATATTACACTGTAAAAAATAAAAAGTTGACTCAACTCAAAATTTCGAGGCAACTTGCTGCACAGCATTTTTGAGTTTACTCAACTTTTGAAAAAGTTGTTCACTCAATTAGAATCACTGAGTTAAGTCAAAGTTCTCTTTTTGTTCAGCCAACTCAGTTTTGTTAGTTAACTGGACTTAATTTCTTTTTGAAACAACTCAATGAAAGTTCTCTATTTGTTCAGCCAACTCAGTTTTGTTAGTTAACTGGACTTAATTTCTTTTTGAAACAACTCAATAAAAGTTCTCTATTGGTTCAGCCAACTCAGTTTTGTTAGTTAACTGGACTTAATTCCTTTTTTGACACAACTCAAATTATGTTATGTGAACTTTTTCTGTTCTAGTTTGCATTTACACAGTCTTGTAAAATAAAACCAAATGCTTGCTTCAAGTTTTGTTTACTTTGAACATTCTGTAAAGAAATAAAAACAAGGTCAAATAAGTGTCATACTTCCTAACAGAAAAAATATGAGTGTCAATATAATAAAAATAAAGAAATACTGGAAAATGTCAAAATCAATAATACAAATTAAAAACATAAAAACTAAAGATAAATGTATCCCTTTTCACATGTAAAAGCTTTGACTCTATTCCTTAGAATGCTTAAAACATCAAAACATCAATGAACATGTAAACGTTGCAGTTCAACACTGGATGGTCAGTCCACCTTTTGAAATGTAAAATTAAATTAAAATTTTTCTAACAAAAATACACTTTTGTATAAAATATTTGTAAAAAAAGTACAAACACAAATTACAATACAAATAAAATTACAATAAATAATCTGAAAATGAAAAATAAGCATACAAATAAACAAAACAATTAAAATGACATTGTAAGACTTCAAAGTTACATTTCAAAAACTTTAATATTAATGTCCTAATGTTAAAATCTTAGTCTTAATCTTAGTTTAATTAAAAAGATGCTCACAACTAAATTAACAGTTCTCAGCAATAATACCCTTGTAGAGCAAATGTGTCAATGTGCATATCACAACAAAAAATCATCACAATGTCATTAAAGGAGCATTTCACCCATAGAAACATTGATCTTTATTGAAAGTGTGTCATATTTGTAGTCAAAATGTAACATACATTTAGAATTTGGTGCCTATCTGACCGAGAAAAGGAGTGTTTGTAGTCTCACCCCCTCAACAAAGATATTGGACTTCCTTCTTTCAATGATGCAAAATGATGATTTTTACATCATTGAAAGAAGGAAGTGCAACACTGAAATCTGTATTTCTCCTGTCTCAGTGGCAACCGAGGAAATGATGCACGACCATTCAAAAACATGACTGGGGTTCTAACTATACAAGGCTTAATGCAAATGGGTGAAGTGTCCCTTTAAACAGTCTTAAAACATACCTGAACATGGGTAAACAATTCACAACAATTCAACAATCTGTTTTACCTTTTAACATACTCTGTTCCAACTTCAATTCACACAATTTAACTTTCACAGCAAGAGTTTTGTTTTTAAGGACTGTACCCTCGCAGAGCACTGAGTCCCCATTTCCATGAACACCTTCTCAATTACTTCAAAAGTATATTTCAGTTCTTTGGGGTATTCAAAATTCAAGGCAAAGACAAGGCCAAACAGGTATGAAACCGCAGATGGAAGGTCTGGAATGTCCTTCAGAACAATTGCCTCCTCCAAAACAATCGCAAAGTTTTGAAAGGTTGGCAATTCGCTAGAGGCGACATCATCCTCAGTTATCGCCAGAATTCCCATTTTTATCCCTCTGGTCTGTCTGTCTATTGGCGATGTGTCCTAATGAAACAACAAATACATCATTATCAGCTGATATCAGTTTTATAACTTTATTCTGAAAAACAACTAATTATATGAAACAACCAGATATTATAAGTTTAGTGTGGATGGTTTATGAAGATTTGTTTATCTTGGATGTGGTTAAGATGTGGAGGCAAATGCAATGTACATTAGGGCTGTCAAATTTTAATTCGAATTTCGAATATTCGTCGAATGTAAAAAATATGCATATTCGAACGTAAAACTTTGCATTCGAATTTGACCCGTGTCAGGAAGCTCACGCAACGTGATATAATGCATAACTGACGCGGATTGTTATACAGAGCGTTAGCGGCTCAGCCAACTATGCGGAGCAAGCCAGCAATATTCATTTGAAAAATAGCAAGAAAAGACAGTGGGGATTACGAGTCGGACAGAACACATATTAAAAGGCTGTGTGATGCTTCTTTGGTTTTTGGAGCATCAACTGGAATTCAACCGCAAAGTGAAACTAACTGAGATGAATTATTGTCGTCTGCTTCAAAATGCAGTTTTAAAGTTTAAAATAACTGATCAACACGAAAGTGCCATAATACAGCTGCTTGTTTAGCAACATTAAAACCATATGTGCATCTACAGAGTCCACACCGCATATGAGAGAGTTGCAATGTAACGCCACGGTGGCTTTATTTTAACTGACTGGAAACTTGACTTTCACCTGGACATTTAATAATATGCAAGTTTTTCATCAACATTATCTGCGTGAAATATAAACATGATGATCATCTGCCAACTCGACTGTTTCAGCACGTCCTCTATTAATTACGGAGAGTCGCTGCTTTATTAACGGCTTCGCTCTGCGCGTAAGTTAAACATTTCTGTTCTGTACTTTATTACTCGCTTATATTTCTACATATTTTCAACCAAGGAACACACAAAATATTATATAAGTTGTTGTGAAAAGCGTTTAAGCTCGACCAAATTTAAATGACTAATGATCTTTCCCACTTATTTTGGCTTAAATAAAGATTAATTCGTTTTCATACTTTATTAGAAACACGTTAATTTATCTACTTATATAAAATGCCATATATTAATATGCATTGTCTATGTATGGCATTCGTTTTGTACATTTACAGGTGCACAACTATACTGGTTAATTTTGATTTCATTAGTAGTGTTTATAACATTCGTTTTAACAAAAAATAAGCTGTGCATGATTATATTATTGGGGCTTTGTGCTGCGCCCTCTTGTGGGCTTTTAGGAGTATGTTCTCCAAGATAAAGTAGGTCTTTATAATTCGAATATAATTCGAATTTTATTATTTTTCAAGGACGAATTTCGAATGTACTTGTTCAGCCATTTTGACAGCCCTAATGTACATAATCAACTATCATGTTGTATGTTAAAGTTTTGGTTCCAATTGACCTATATTGTAGGAACAAAACACCTACCTAACATACTTTAAATATCACGCGCGCACGCACGCACACTAAAAGTTTGCATATTATTTTACTAATACTAATTTACATTTAATTGCATTATTTATCCTTTGCAGAATGCAAGTGAATGATGACCATCAGTGAGCCTGTCATTAAACATAATTATAAAGTATTATATTAGTTTTCTGTGATGCAATAAACATTAAGTCAAGTTTATGTGACAAATCGCACATTATTTCTAATAACTGTGTTAGATATAGCCAAGATTTAAAAACATTATGTTAGATTTGCAAGATATAAAACCGGGAATGTGACACATTTTCTCCTTGATGATCTTTCATACAAACTTGCTTTAAAATAAGCTTGCCCAGTGACATTACATTACTTTAACACGACTTCAGTTTCAAAACACACAGAATAAAGATACTTACTTTGTTTAAACGATGAAGTTTGTCGCGATCTCGTGCTGCACGTTTTACTGAAGATCAAAATGCCACCATTCCACGTGAGCTCCAACAGAGTTTTCTGTGATGCAATAAACATTAAGTCAAGTTTATGTGACAAATCGCACATTATTTCTAATAACTGTGTTAGATATAGCCAAGATTTAAAAACATTACGTTAGATTTGCAAGATATAAAACCGAGAATGTGACATATTTTCTCCTTGATGATCTTTCATACAAACTTGCTTTAAAATAAGCTTGCCCAGTGACATTACATTACTTTAACACGACTTCAGTTTCAAAACACACAGAATAAAGATACTTACTTTAAACGATGAAGTTTGTCGCGATCTCGTGCTGCACGTTTTACTGAAGATCAAAATGCCACCATTCCACGTGAGCTCCAACAGAGTTTTCTGTGATGCAATAAACATTACGTTAAGTTTATGTGACAAATCGCACATTATTTCCAATAACTGTGTTGGATATAGCCAAGATTTAAAAACATTACGTTAGATTTGCAAGATATAAAACCGGGAATGTGACACATTTTCTCCTTGATGATCTTTCATACAAACTTGCTTTAAAATAAGCTTGCCCAGTGACATTACATTACTTTAACACGACTTCAGTTTCAAAATACACAGAATAAAGATGCTTACTTTAAACGATGAAGTTTGTTGCAAACTCGTGCTGCACGTTTTACTGAAGATCAAAATGCCACCATTCCACGTGAGCTCCAACAGAGTTTTCTGTGATGCAATAAACATTAAGTCAAGTTTATGTGACAAATCGCACATTATTTCTAATAACTGTGTTAGATATAGCCAAGATTTAAAAACATTACGTTAGATTTGCAAGATATAAAACCGAGAATGTGACATATTTTCTCCTTGATGATCTTTCATACAAACTTGCTTTAAAATAAGCTTGCCCAGTGACATTACATTACTTTAACACGACTTCAGTTTCAAAACACACAGAATAAAGATACTTACTTTAAACGATGAAGTTTGTCGCGATCTCGTGCTGCACGTTTTACTGAAGATCAAAATGCCACCATTCCACGTGAGCTCCAACAGAGTTTTCTGTGATGCAATAAACATTACGTTAAGTTTATGTGACAAATCGCACATTATTTCCAATAACTGTGTTGGATATAGCCAAGATTTAAAAACATTACGTTAGATTTGCAAGATATAAAACCGGGAATGTGACTCATTTTCTCCTTGATGATCTTTCATACAAACTTGCTTTAAAATAAGCTTGCCCAGTGACATTACATTACTTTAACACGACTTCAGTTTCAAAATACACAGAATAAAGATGCTTACTTTAAACGATGAAGTTTGTTGCAAACTCGTGCTGCACGTTTTACTGAAGATCAAAATGCCACCATTCCACGTGAGCTCCAACAGAGTTTTCTGTGATGCAATAAACATTAAGTCAAGTTTATGTGACAAATCGCACATTATTTCTAATAACTGTGTTAGATATAGCCAAGATTTAAAAACATTACGTTAGATTTGCAAGATATAAAACCGGGATTGCGACAGTTTCTCCTTGATTAGCTCTTTCATGCAAACTTGCTTTAAAATACGTTGACGTTAGCCCAGTGACATTAACGTTACATTTATTAAATAGGACTTCAGTTTCAAAACACACAGAATAAAGATACTTACTTCTAACGATGAAATTTGAGAAGATTAACGTTACGTTTGTCCTGTTCGTGCAAGGCGCTATCATTCCACGTGAGCTGCAATGACGTTTTTATGATGTAAAACAACACAATTACATTTTGAGTTAAGTCTATGAGACGAATCGCACATTATTTCCAATAACTGTGTTGGATATAGCGAGGATTTGAAAACATTAAGTTTAAGATTTGCAAGATATAAAACCGGTATTCCAACATATTTTCTCCTTGATTAGTTATTTCATGAAAACTTGCTTTAAAATAAGATTGCACAGCGCTATTACATTACTTAAATTCAGTTTCAAATACACAGAAAAATATACTTACTTTAAACGATGAAGTTTGGCGCTATTCCACAATCCACATGAGCTCCAACGTCCACATAGGCTACAGTGCGCATGCGCCAACAACCAAAAACAACTTGTGTGCTTTTAAACTTGCATGTGTATATCCAGTCAACGGTTAAATGTAAGTTGGTTATACAATTTTTGAACCAACTTATTCCCACTTGTTAAGTCAACTTTTTTTTGTTTTATTGTCCAGTTAACTAATAAAAAATAGTTGTTTAAACTTTTTGCGAGTTGGATTTTTTACAGTGTAACATTACTGTATAAATAACTTTATATTTATGTTGAACATAAGTCTGTAAAATATTTATTTGCTAATGATGGTAATTTTATGCAAATTTGTGCTCCGGGGTTGCAACCGGGTCCTGGAAAAAAATGTGTATAATAGCAACGTAATACCTGATGTAGCTTCATCAGGTGTTTAACCTTTAAGAACCGACTTCTGATGACCTTAATCGTTTCCACTTTTATACCCGCCCGCACTTTCTCTCTTTCTCTCTCTGTCTACCAGCACATTAGCATTCACATAGGATTGTTGTCATTAGGTTTTTAGCCTACTTTTAAAGAATATCGTCGCTGCCCGATGAAACTCACGTATGTCCAAAACGGTTACTTTTCAGGAAGAGAAAAAAACACCATATTTCAAAAGCAGTTGAATGTAGCGTTGTCATACTTGGTACGGCATCTTTGCATGTAACCATATTCTTTCCAGTGTAATGATATAATCCACATTTGACCAAAATTGAGTTTAAATGGACATACGTGCATATTTTACAGTAACGGCCAAGTCGCGTTTCATATTGACAGATGAATGCGCTCAGTTTATTAAATGGCCTACGTCTTAGTTTATTAAATACGCTTAGTTTATTTAATATTAATTATACATTTATTAAATGTCTCTTGCAAACTATGAAGGGACAATGAATCAATACACTGACATGGTAATGTTAGACAGATACTTTGTTTGCACAGTCCTACCGTAATTTTGTCACTCCTAGACGTACGTCTGGCGTCAGGGGGGAAACGTTTACCTCGATGAAGGAAAGTCATTGTCTCACCAGGCTATGTTCATTCGACTATCCAGTGCTGAGCTTCGATTAAACTTCACGAGACCGGCGAGATGCTTCCATAGGGCTGAAGATACGCGCCGTGATTGACAGCTTTGACACCAAATGGATATACGTGAAAATCAGATGACGTGATTTCACAACTTTTCATTGGCCATTTAGGTATGTGAAGAATACTGGATACGGAAATGAACCTGGACATTCAATCCGTCGAAAAATCTCAAAATCGGCAAAATGGACATACGTGGTTTTCATCGGACAGTGACGATATGCAAATGTACACTGCAAATCCGAATACATGTCACTACGTGAAAACTTTCAACTCTGTGACATCACAAATTACTAAAAAGTCTTCTGGAAAACAAATACATAATTATCCAGCGATAGCAGCACCATGATGAAAATAAACTCTTACTGCAGTAACCATAGTTCAACTGGTACACTTTAAACGTAGGTTCGGGAGGAACCCTAACATTGAGTCATGTGTCAATCACCATTAAAAGGATTACTCTGGATGACTCCGGTCAGTGGCAATTCCTCCAGCAATTCTTCCAGCATTCCTCTTCTACTCAATCTCCTCCTTTATTGCTTAATTTTTTTTCAGTTATGTTACTTAAAGTGGGGACTCAAGCTCGGTCTCAGGTTCAAGCTGCCTTCGAAGACAGTAAGCCAAGTTCGTTTCCTGTTAATTATGAAGACTGAATGAGCTGGCAAAGTCGTGAAACAATGAAAGTAAAAGCAATTCACCAACATATGGTTCTAAACTCACTTCTAACTTTCTTCATGAATGGTTCTTTGATCTTTACTTCCGTTTAAAACATTATACATTTCACAAAGTAGTATTTTCAGCACTAACAGCCACTAAAAATAAGTAATAGAGCAGGTATGTGCAACACACACAGCACCCCCCTTCCTGGTCTGCGAAAAATTTTCAAGCTGAAACTGGTCCACAGTGTATAAAAGGTTGGGGACCCCTGCTCTAAGGGATTTTTGCGAGCAAATTCATTAACGTTGCACATTCTTTGCTATGCATCTTGCATGTGATTTCATGCGGAGTTGCTTGACGTAGCAAAAAATGTGCTGTATTTGATGCAAAACTAACTACACTTAATAATAATAATAACTTTATAAAACAGAGTTTCATACATTTTTTGACATAGACAACATTTTTTAAGTACGTGTTATTTGGCAACATGCATGAGCAAATCTAAAAAATAAAAATTTTTATTTCTTTGTTTTTCCGTGCTTGACAAATCTTATACGTATACTGTGTACAATTCACACACACAAGTGCCGTAGCCAGTTGATGTTAGTGATGCACCGATGTATCGGCCGCCGATATTTATCGGCCGATTTTTGATGAATTTGAAACCATCGGCATATCGGCAATAGCACAAGAAAAACAATCGGTATCGGCCTATTAATTAACTGCATAAAGAAATCCATTATATTTTAAAAAACGAGTTAATGTTGTTAATAAAATAAATGCTGAACAGCAAAAACCACCTTTGAAGGTTGTCATGCTGTCTTATTATATTTGTTTTAGCTTAATTTGTGTCTCTCTTATTATGTTGGTCAGTTGAATGTTAATTAGATCAAATCCATGTTCAGTAAAAATAATTTGATGCAGAAATAAACTAGCAAATAGACCAACTGTATAGTATTGTATACAAGTGTTTAATATCGGTATCGGCCAGAAGTTGTCTGTTTAAATCGGTATCGGTATCGGCCCAAAAAAATCCTATCGGTGCATCCCTAGTTGATGTGCATAATACATTTTTATCTATATTTTTGTTTTGTTTTATTGATATTTAAATAATTACAATAATGATTATCTAAAGTCCTAAAATGAACTGTGTTTTGTGTAATGCACTGATTAACATGTGTTAGACAGAAAGCATGTTATCCTATTTGACTCAGCCTGTGAGTTTTCAGTAGTCTGTCATTTGAACAGCAGCGATGTTTAACAAAACTCTAAGCAAAACATTAGCAGATCAAAAGCAGATATACTGTGTTTGTTCAGACCTTTCTTGTGTAGTGCATGGAGGGTGATAGCTATCCGAGGTTATGTTGTTTTTGTTGATTGTGTGGTTTTATTAAGGCCTAATTGAAGTTTATGTCTATGTTTTTATTGGTATCATTTGAGGACACGTTATAGTTAGAGTATCAGCAACAGTATAAAGTCAGTATTTGGGCCTATTGATTTTTAAAATCATTTTAACACTGGCCATGGACACATCATGGTTTTGCTGTTAAGTGCCTGTTTTTACTATGGGGCAAAAGGGTTTGGGGTCTTTGTCTCCATTTCTTTTCAAAAGAAAGTTACTCTACTGCTGAAGTGTTTATTTCTGTAGGTAGTGCTTGCTAAAGACTCACTGTTGCCATTCCTTGTGCATTGTATGCATCTGTTCAGATCACTTTCAGTATTAGCAAGTGCACAGCATTGCATGGTCAATGTTTATTGGTTTACAAAAGATCTGTATTCTACAGTTTATGTGCAATTTTTAACTAGATGGTTATGTAATCATTTGGTTAATTTCTAGTTTTTTGATGTTTAATTATGATGCCAGAGCCTGAGGGTGGCACTGTACACTAGGCTGGCTACTTAAAAAATCAGCTTATAGTGCATAGTGAGAGCGAGTACAGCAGAAATCAAAACTGCTGTGGTTTGTAAACCTGACGAAGTGGAAACCAATTGAAGTTACCGTCATTCAGCTCTGCAGTGAGGAATATCATCAACTGAGCTCAGAACAGGAGAAAGGATGCTGGATTCTTCAGATGTACCTATTGAGAATGCATTAGCTCCTGAAGTAAGTCTCAGATGTGGAGGATCATGTTTTAAAAGGCACAGATAAATGATTTTACAGCACCAGTTTCATCTGGATATCTGTATTTGATAATCTGTAGATAACAGTGTCAGTGGCAGCCAATTCACAGATTTTTATAACTACCTGTTAGGATAATTTGTTCTTTATAAATATGTGTTTGTTATGTCTCATGTGCATATAATATGTGTTTCATTTATTAAGTGTAGCTAAAATTGCAAATCTTCTAAAGTAAACGAGGGAAATAAATCTCTTAATAGATAATGTTTGAAGTGATTTAGGTTATTTTGCTGCACTGCACTTATTCATTTTAGGTCTGTGGGTTTATATCCAATGTAGCCATTGCTGGTTTTCCTTGAATTATTTGGTGTAGCTAGCAATGCACCAGAAATAGAGAGGAATGTATGGAATGTTTTCATAATGATTTCTTTTTTTCACTGATGTACTGTGCAGTGGTTTCTCTCTGTGTGTGTAACATAAAAGAGAATTGGTATTATCTTTATCACCTGACAGGAATAATGGTAAAATCTGGTGGGTAGAAATTGCAGTAGCAATGTAGTATTTTTGTTTTGGGTTTAAAAAGTTAACACAATGGTCAAGCTTGTGTTTCATGTGCAGTTCCCAAATCTCACATTCATACCTGCCTACATTTTATTTTAAGATTAACAAATTAGGATATAAAACTTCACTCTTCTTACTCTTCCGCTTAATCTTTTTATTCACGCCAACCAGTGAGAAGTGCCTCATGGTGTCACTCCAACACTTAGAGATTTTTGCAAGAAAATATTTAGTTGTCATTTAAGCACATTTGTAACAGTAACAGCTGTGGGATTTTCTTGAGTATATAAAGCAAAACATGTATAATACATGTACTGAAAGTTCAAATAGACTTGTAGAAGTGTTGAAGGGAAGATTGTGAGGAAGCAGTATTGTTGTTCTTGTTAAGTAGGTTGCATGGAGTGACCCAGTATGTCTTTGGAGATTTCATTAGGGTTATTTATAGAGTTAGCTTGAGAAATTAGACGGAGGTCACTTCATAATCTCGGCGCTTGCAAATGACCATGAAATATAAGTGGTGAATTCCAAACATTTCTTCTGCTGATACATTTAGCACTGTTTCTGTGTTATCCATCTCTCGTGGGTATATTTAGGATTTAGATTTTACTGAATCTCAGTCTGGTACTCAAAAGTACTGCCATGATGTTCAATACAGTCACGTTCTATGAAGCATCTGTCCCTTTTCGCACTTTTTCATGTGTCCAGTTATTGTTAGCTCATCCAGTCTCGCTTCTTTTTAGCACCCTTTCATTCATGTTTAGAAGAAACATTTGACATCACTTTATTATTATACTATAATGGCATGATGGGCACTTGTGTGGTGGCGCTGTTTCGTTGTCAGCTTTACAAGAAGAACTGTAAATTATAGAGTTTCCTCCTGAGCTACGTTAGGGTGTTTTCAGTGTTGATATTAGAACGGTTGAAACAATCATACCGTCATACATGAATAGTTTAAAGGGGACAGAGAATGAAAAACCATTTTACCTTGTCTTTGTTGAATAATGGTAGTCTTCCCGCATTCACAAACATACAAAAAGTGCTAAACATGCTAAACATCTCAGTCTCATAGAAATTCCTCTTTTAAAAATGTCAGCCAGAAAACGACCCAATCTGAAAAACTGATGCTTATGACATCACAGGCATCTCCCTGCCCCTCCACTTTAAAATAACTGGCGACATTTTTTGAGTGGCAGCAAAGTCAGCCAATCAGTAATGAGATTGCAAGTTAAGCCAGTAGGGGGAGCCAAATAGGTGCAAAACCACTTGTTTAAAATCCCCCACCCTAATAGAGCTATCTGAGAGAGGTTTTTAGGACGCTTCTAAGGCATTAAAGACCCAAACAAAAAATTTAAATACCCTGTTCAATCATTCAATGTCACCTTTGAACAATTCAGTCACCACGCAAATCAATCAGAGCTAAGTGAATCAATCAGAGATCCGTGAGTGAACTGCATAATGAAGGACGTGAAAGAGCTTTTCTCCGCATTTATTAGGACTTATTAGTGAGACTTGGCACAAATGATTATTGTATCTAAATAAGTTACAAGTTGGTTAGTTCATTATCTATAAAATCAGTCTTTTGACTGGCAGGAGGTGATGCAGTCATATAAAAGCAATGTGGCTGTTGTGGCTGATCAATGTATAAGGCACAGGTTTTTAAAAGCTTCCCCAACACTGGATTCATCTCTATTTCACGCAATCCAATCTCTACTACAGATTTTCAAGAGGGTCTAGCTGCAGCACTTGCATTGCACTCCCAGACACATGCACATTCTCTTATTTAATATTTAAAATCTTTATATTTTAAATGTTAAGTAATTATGCTGATCTACGACTTGCAGATTTTGTGTTTAAACATTAAGGTATTTAAAATGATTGTGGTATTACAGTATTACTTGCCAACCATGAAAACATTTGTCCATGTTTTCCTTTTTTTTTTTTTTTTTGCAATGAAAGTGGAGATGATTGTGCTATTAATGTGTGTTAATTAATGAAATTACAATAAAATTTAGTGTCTATACCAGAAAAATGCATATATCATACATGCACAAATTCATTTATGAAACCCCCATGGCAAAACAGTGCACATCATGTTGCAGTATGTTTTGCTGTTATTTAAGACCCTGCCTCGAACGTATTGTAAAAATGAAACCAGAGAAAAAATGTGCATTAGGTTAAACTATAATTTGGTATTGCTTTTTAAAACGAACAATTTCTTTGTATCATTGATTGTTATTTGCTTTGCTGTAAATATTAAAACAGTGTCTCAAATTATACTAAATTAAAAAATGTACTAATCCTGCAATAAACACAAGAAAAAAATATTTTTGTTAGAGACGTGTTTCTTTGCTACAGTATGGTAAGTACATTTAACAATTCCAGCATCCACTGGCAACTGAATCAAGTTTTCAAAAAGCATAAGACCAATGGCTTAGAAACACAGTATCCTTACAGTTTGAGGTCTGTCTGAGGTCATAACAGCAGGTTATCTGCAGCACCTGCTTAATTAATAGCACATACATATATGCAATATAGATGTGTTTGATAGAAGTTGAAACTAATGAGCTTGTATAAGCAGTATTTATCCAGCAGGCAGCCTGACACTACTGTGCTGGAAATGTCACTCTGCGGTGGGCTTACAAAAGGTTGTGTGTCCTGTCGGCTTCTCAATGCAGTTTCCACGTCTGGACCATAATATCTGATTGGCATCACGTTTATTGTATTTGGCAAAACAGAAAGTATGGACTTGAGGTTTTTCCCATGACAAAGTTAATGAGATTAATTTTTATTTTTAGTAAAGTCGTTGTGTGTTTTGGTAGATGTTTAAAAATTCATGTGGTTGAAAATTTATTAAGAAAGTTAAAGTTAAAAGTTAATTTAAAGTTAATGTACTGTAAGTGAAATGTTTCACTGCTTACTGTATCTGAAGAAGTATGCTTAAAGGAAAAGTTCGGTATTTTACATTTAAAGCCCTGTTTTCAGATTGTTTATGAAATAGAAATAGAACGGTTTTGACTGAAATGTGGACATATGATGCTTGCTCGAGAATTTTCGGTTCCTGTGGTATCACCCCCACCTCTACAATGGCTGCATAGGTGCACTGGAACAATCCTTCCTAAAATGCATTAAACTTTGCAGTGAATAGTGAACACCCCTGACCACTCGGTGAGTTTCACGTCTTCGTAAACAAAAAGTTTAATGCATTTCAGAAAGGATTGTTGTAGCCATTGTAGAGGTGGGGGCTGATACAACAAACACTCAAAAATTCTCGGGCCAGCATCATATGTCCAAATTTCAGTCAAAACCGTTTTATTTCATCATAAACAATCTGAAAACAGGGCTTTAAGTGTAAAATACCGAACTTGTCCTTTAACATTAGAAAAGTAAAGGGCTCATTATAGTTGTGCATAGGTCCACGTTGACGTGCAAACACACATGCAGACCACTGGTAGGCAGTATCCACACGTGTAACCCACAGTGGCAGTCGACGAAGAAGGTGCTTGGCCAGTAAACCCACCAAAGAAGAAGAAGAGTTTGTTGTGTATGATTTGAATAAACCGAAATCCCAGACGCAGTACTATACGAAAATGAAATTGAGTGGAAGTGCGTAGGAGGGTGCAGCAAGGCTATGATGGGAGGGGTTTAAGCAGACCAATCACAACGCTTTCGGTCTGCATATGAAGAGAAAACTCCGTTTTTTTTATTTTTCAGAAATCTCGTTTTCTGGTTGTGCATTCCAATTAATATCAATTCAACTGCAGTTGGGTTTTTTTTTTATTTAAACCTTCATAACTTACAAAATACAGCTAAGTAGCACCATAAAACAAAATAATAACATGATAACATAATAATAAACATGTTTTGACAAAAATGTTAAAAACGGAGTTATCTCCTTTTGCAACAAAACTCTTCATATAACTGACACGTTGTTACAATTTTGCAAAGGCATAGTACCTATGCACGACTTTAAATCGCACTTATAGTAAGTCTTAAAATGGATGGCTTTGACTGAAGAATAATTTTGTAGTCAGAGGATACTTTTATTCTAAAATGTGAGGGGAAATAATTGTAAAAGTTTCTTTTGATGTGTAGTGTACTGTATGTTATGGTAACATCATGGTTTTCTGTATGTATCATGGCAGTACTATGTTTGAATTGTACCATGGTATTTTTTGAAGTACCTTGGATAATCATGTGACTGCAGTGTTACCCATAAGCCCTTTTCACACAGAGATTACGGAAAATACATCCAGGATTTGCCCCGGATTGTTTGATTTTTTGGTTCATTCACACTTTCAATGATTTTCAGGAATCTGTGAGTGCATTCACGTAAGGCTTGTTTAATGCCTTACGGCATTGTTTCTGCTTCGTTTACACAGGATATTATCTCCGGGAGTGATCCCAAAACATTTACGGACAATGTTTGTGTTCACACAAAAGCCCCTCTGACAATTTTACACATAGTGTTACTGTCACACAATGTTTTTAAGTGTATAATATCACTTACATTTTATATAGATATTAAGTCACTAAACGGGCAACAATAACAAGGGGAGACAAACAAGCAAGCCCTTATGAAAATTAGAAATTTCTCTGGATTTGCAAATCCATGGAAACTTTTGGGATAATGTAAATACACAACTCCATAAGATATCATCTTTTGCAAGTGTTTTTGGATACATATTGTGGCTTTAGATGGGTGTGTGCAAGCACTGACTCTAAAATATATCTGTGCCATTTTTGCAAAACACTTTCATCATGAAGAATTTTTAAGAACATGGTTGGTTGAATATTTGGTTAAATGTCAACACATGTCCATCGTAATGTGATCAGACAAGTTTAACAGCTGTGTTGATGTTTGAGGGCAAATTCAAAACTATTTAGCGTGTAGCATTATAGTGCAAATCATGCATCTTATTGTATTGTAATGTATTGTATTGTATTGTATATTTAAAGCTCAGCTGATTGGCTCTAAAGAAACTGTATACAAAAAGATGGCAACATGCAGGTCGCCAAGCAACTTCCAGTCTCTATAGTCATATAGAGACTATACTTCAATATTAAATCAACTCTCAATGGATAAAAGTCACATTGTGGAAGGAAAACCCGTTTATGTTCAAGTTGTTCTATTGAAATCTTCATCAGTTTTCCCACAGAGAGTCTTATCTTCTCCTCTTCATATCCTCAGTTTATTCCTGTATGTTCTGAAGGTATTTCCTGAACTCTATTGTGTTGAGACCGCTCGGTCATTCAGTCTGCTGTGTGTCTGGTCTGGCCTGAACTCACTCAATACAGATACTGCTATACCAGCAAATGCATGTGTCTGCATGTTTGTGCTGCGGGACAGTAAAGTGGATCTGTGTGTCGATATTTAGCTGCTTCTGCAGGAAACCCGTCTGTCTATATGACTATAGTCTTATCCTGTACAGTATGTACATGTAAGAAGCATGGATATACGTGGATCTGGTGTTGTGCTGGTTATGCATGCAGCAATCATCGGCTTGAGTTTGTGATGCTGTAGCAGCATGTGCTATGCATCTGTTGGCTGCATGGTGATGTCATTAAGGGGGGAAAGAAAATTTGGTTTGTTTGTGAGACAGGTGGGTCTAGATTTTTGTGTTACACTTTTTTTTAGTAAATATACATGACTATGGCCTTGTTAACATGTAACTGCAAACATATTTTGTTTTTTATCTTTGCCAAAAAATATTCAATTACATTTTCATTTTAAATTTCATTTTCATCAAATGTTTCAAATGCAACCTGACACTACAAACTTAAATTGTTGAGAATAAAGAAAATTTCAACAGTATGAACACTAAATGAAATTGAAATTAGATTAGCATAATATACTTTTTCAACATAATGCAACAGTCTTCGCAGCGGGACGAAAGTAACAAGTGTTACTTTTGTCCTTACAGGGGCTCTTGGCATTTAAACCCGATTTACTTTTATTTGGAAAAACTCAGGATGTGTTACATCACTAAATAACCTGTAGATTGATCAGTACTGTAACAAATAAAACCAGAAACACAATGTGTTATTCGAAAAAAAATACTGCTTTAGGAATTAACTTATCATGGTCGAAAATAGCTTTCTGGACCTACACGCTGGAAACGATGATGAAATGTCGCGATTTTTTGATTAATCAAATTTTTTTTTAAACGTGGTCGATTCAAAATCAATTCTCAAAGAGCCGAATCGATTTTTTCCGCAAACATTGAACGTAGGATTAACGTTTATCTAATTACTAGTCTTCTTCACTAGATGTCACCCTCTTTTTTGCCCTGCGTGATGTTACCAAGGAGCATAGGGTGAGCCTGTCATTCATTCATTCAGTGCTTAAAAAGATGGTTTCAGGTGCTTCATTGACGTTGATGCCACCTTCACATAAAAAGTCAGAAGTATGGAAGCATTTTAGATTTTGCCAGCAAGACGACGACGATAGTGTTGTGGCTTTTATTTTTTTTATTAATTACCCACTTGTGAACTGCTGTTCACTGTTCTTTTTTATAAATATAGTATTCGTATTAAATATATATATTCATTGAGTTGAATCGAGAATCGAGTATAAAAAATGACTCGAGGACCAGAATCGAAAATTGAATCGAGAATCGATTTGATAGCTCGTGAATCGAAATCGAAACGATCTGGAACATCTGAATCGATACCCAGCCCTACTATTAAGGGTTGGGTGCTAAAGATGCTGTCATAGTTTACAATGCAAATGTAGTCAGGGCTTGGAGAAAATCACTTTGTTACTTTCGTCCTGCGTTACTTTCACCCCAGTTCTCCCCTACCATAGATGCAATACATCAAAATAAAACAAAATGGAATAGAAACTGAAACAAAAAGTTAGAAAACATCTATAATATTCGTTTCAATGTGAGATCTAGTCTCTGTTTCAACCAGTGCATTAGGGTTATTGAGTCTACTGATTTAGTTTTACATTTACATCAGCGGTTCAGACTTGCAGGATTTATGATGACAAATTGATTGACTATAATTGGAGGCCGGGTGAACATTCTCCATTGAGGAGTTGGGGTTAAAGCCCTGGGGCATTGTGGGATTCTTTAATAGTCTCTAGTACTATTCTTTAATGTTGAATCTCAAAAATGTGAAGTCTTAACATAAACTTACGAAACCTCAAAAAATACAACTAACCTCATGATTGACAGCTGATGAAATAAACTCCTCAGCAGTGGACAGATTTAACCTCAAACATGAGATAAATGCTCAGTTAACACAGCGCAGCTTGACTGTATTCACATAGCATGTCAAATAAAGTTGGGCTATAAAATAAACATACAGGAGCGATTTCTTGGACAGGCTTTATCCTAATCCCAGACTAAAATCCATGTTTGAGCTGCCTTAATTTAAAAACACTTTGTATGGAAATATTTCAAAATATATCAGTGCCATTGTTTTGCCTCAAAATGCACACCATTAGTAGCCTGGTCCAACCAGACTCTCGTACATTAATTTCATTTGTACAGAGAGTCTGGCCACGCTCAATTGCAAAGCGTTACTTCCGTTAAGGAGGGTCCATTGTTGAAGTTTAAAACTATTGGATCTGCCCAGAGTCACTCAGGATCTGCCAAAGCCAATCGCTAACCTGTGGTCGTGACGTATATCATGCACAGAAACCGTCTGGAAACAACAAGTCAGAATAATCAGACAAACAAAAATTAGCAAACCTGGTTCTTGCTCCGGCTTTAACTTCTGTATATTCGGCAGTTTTGCAACAACGGACCGAATAGCTTTTCTCACGTCTTTCTCCGCTGCCATTACTGAACTACAACTCAAACTGATGCACGACCTCAACGTCATCGTTCTTAGCCACCCCCATCTGTTCGCTGATTGGTCCTGCAGATTTTTGCAGGAGAAAACGAAACTCAGAGCAGTCCCAGACGTACTGCTGAAGCGAAATGAAAATTAAGCGGAAGCACGTAGGAGGGCGGAGTCAGGCTACACCATTAGTGTTTTTTGCAAGGTATTTTTTTTAAACTACTTAAAGGTCCTAATATAACTAAAGCCTAGACCTGGATTAATCTACACCCAACTGTCCCACAGTGTTTAGATTTCATTTCTGCATGTCACTATAAAGCCAGAATTAGGGGCGCAAATTCAAAATATGTTTGATGTGTTGTGTGTGTGGCCCGTCATGTCGAAATATGTGTTTGGTGTGTCGTGTGTGGCTCGTCATGTCAAAATATGTGTTCAGCGTGTCATGTGAACCTATGTGCATCATGCGTCATGTCAAAATAAGTGCCTGCTGCTCACGTGTCGAAAGAGTTTATGATAAAAGAGACGCTCACATTTTAACACTAACTTAACACTAAACTCTGATAACACACAAGATTAAGAGAGTATCGGCAAACGTAAGCGTCTTTTTATCATAAACCCCTTTGAGGTGTCTGCAGCAGACACGTAGCTTGACATAAAGCTTGATGCACATAATTTTATGTGACGCGCCAAAAAAATATTTTTGACATGAGGAGCCACGCACATGATGTGCTAAATACATGTTGTGAGGATCTTCGCATCATGCACCCTCGAAAAAGAAGTCACCGGCTGCCATTGGCTCTGTGTATATTTGTGTATTTATGTGAATATAGTTTCCTGTTCTCAGATAGTTGAGGATGTATTCTGAAATCCCTCCAGACAAACAGATCTCAACATGTGTTATCAGTTTAATCTGAACACTCAGAGCTACCGCACCCATAAGCATTACAGCAGTTACAGTTATCTGTGGTTTATTTCTTAAGTCTTTGTATATCTTAAATATATCTCATATATCATAAATCAAAAACATTTATTATCCTTCTGAAACTAATGGGGGTTCAATATGTTATGCTTTCTGTTTTACACAGTGATTCTATACTGTAGATTATCTTTTTAATTATTAATTATACTGTGTTCTTTATATAATGCTTTTGTTTACATTATGCACAAAAGCACACAATTATAAAATATATAGGACCAGATGTAGTGTGATATGATTAGTACTTGTTCACTCAAAATGATTTTTTACATTGATGTCACTTCAAACCCATGTGACATACTTTCATCTGTGGATAGCAAAAGGAGGATCTCTATATTGCTCTTTAGATATTTATGTATATTTGTTTTGATTGGCCATACAATGAAAGCATATAGTGATCAGCGTCCGTCTGAAACTATATGAAGACACTGCTATATAACAGGTGTGATCCACATGTTTGTATATTCCACTTTATTGTGTTATTTATGAGGCATATGTGAATCAGAGATGTTACTGTTGGGTTCACTGATGTTAAACCATCTGGAATATGCACATGTACATATGTGTAGATGAGGTTTTCAAGTGTACTGATGATGACTTATGAATTATACCTGTGGTTTTTGGGAAGGTAGAGTCAGTCTGTCTGTCTCTGATGGTTAACTCGCATCCTTAGGGAGAATCAGTTTAATGCTGTTATTAAAGATGATCATGTCTTCCTGTCACAGGAAAAAAACGTCATGTCTTTTTCGAGAGACTATATACAGTATGTCTATATTTGTGTACATGGTCTATATACAGTATATGTGTGTAAAAATAGTTTTAGACAAAGGCTATAGAAGTATATTAGCTGACAGATAGATTTTTTTTACTTTGTTCTTGTCTGTTGTCTCCGTGGTCTTGTCCTGGTTTCTGAAAATTCCTGCATAGTATTCATTGAAGAGAGATAAGATGATAAGATAAACAACCGTTGCTTGTGTTTTCAGATCACAGTCATGAACTTCATATTCATTTCTGTGCTGTGCCAGCAATCTAAAACTATTAGACCTGCCCACAAGAGGCCTATATATGTGTATGTATATATATATATACATACATAAATACATACACTCACCTAAAGGATTATTATGAACACCTGTTTAATTTCTTATTAATGCAATTATCTAATCAACCAATTACATGGCAGTTGCTTCAATGCATTTAGGGGTGTGGTCCTGGTCAAGACAATCTCCTGAACTTCAAGAGATGTTACTGAGAAAAGAAAGGTGATTTAAGCAATTTGGAGCGTGGCATGGTTGTTGGTGCCAGACAGGCCGGTCTGAGTATTTCACAATCTGCTTAGTTACTGGGATTTTCATGCACAACCATTTCTAGGGTATACAAAGAATGGTGTGAAAAGGGAAAAACATCCAGTATATGGCAGTCCTGTGGGTGAAAATGCCTTGTTGATGCTAGAGGTCAGAGGAAAATGGGCCGACTGATTCAAGCTGAACGAAGAGCAACTTTGACTGAAATAACCACTTGTTACAACTGAGGTATGCAGCAAAGCATTTGTGAAGCCAAAACACGCACAACCTTGAGATGGGCTACAACAGCAGAAGACCCCACCGTGTACCACTCATCTCCACTACAAATAGGAAAAAGAGGCTAGAATTTGCACAAGCTCACCAAAATTGGACAGTTGATGACTGGAAAAATGCTGCCTGGTCTGATGAGTCTCGATTTCTGTTGAGACATTCAGATGGTAGAGTCAGAATTTGGCATAAACAGAACGAGAACATGGATCCATCATTCCTTGTTACATACTTTGTCACAAAGCTCAAATCATTTCAAATTGGTTTCTTAAACATGACAATGAGTTCACTGTACTAAAATGGCCCCACAGTCACCAGATCTCAACCCAATAGACCATCTTTGGGATGTGGTGGAACGTGTGTGTGAATATTAGGGGTGTCACGATTCTCCAAATCCTCGATTCGATTACATTTTCGATGCTAAGGTCACAATTCGATTCAATTCTCTATTTTAAATTTTTTTAAACAGACATTATATTTATTATTATTATGTTGGCTTGAGAAAGCCAACATACTGTTGTTGCACTTAAACTTATTATTATTATTAGTGGTGCTTGCATTTATGCAAGGCATCACTATTATTATTGCTCATACTTATTATTTATTTATTTATTATTCTTATATCTGGACACTTTTTCGGCGCGTAACTCGTCCCGCACGGTTTGTCGTAGACCAATGAAACAGTGCTCAAAACGACCGGCTAATTGAGGACACGTCTGCTATGACTTTTATAAGCGATCGGGTGCAAGGTTTTCGAAAGGGGGGCGAAAAACCACCCAAAAAATCCCATTGACTTAACATTACGCCCAACTTTGATGGGTCATAGCTCCGCTCAAGGATTTTGTAGAAACATGTGGGTTACAACATTTGAAGAGGGTGGTAGACTCTGTAAGAACATGGATCACAATGGGGTGTAAGTTGTACCCCTGGGGTGTAAGCGACACCCGAAAATTCCCATTGACTTATAATGGGGCAGGAAACATGCCCATATAAGGGAATAAAACAGTTCCAGATGAGATATCTTTGCTTTACAGTGTCGTAGAGATAAGTGGGTGGGCTCATTTTACTCGGGCATCCAATCAGTCTCTTAGGATCATCCCAGAGCTATTAAGCCACGCCCCTAGCAACAATTTTGGGCACCCTAGCAACATCTCCCATAGACTGCCATTATAAAATGCCCAGATGGATATCTTTGCGCCACAGTGTCATAGAGACATGGGGGTGGGCTCATTTTACTCAGACATCCAATCAGTCTCTCAGGATCCTTACATAGGTATTAAGCCACGCCCCTAGCAACCACTTTTGAGCACCCTAGCAACATAAAATTCAAACAGTTATATCTCGGCATCAGAACATCGTAGAGACACGGGGGTTGGACCGTTTTACTTGTGACTAGGGGTGTAACAATTGGGCACATCATTGGCCACTCCCAAGCCACGCCCCTAGCAACCAAATTTGAGCACCCTAGCAACCGAATAAACAAAGCCTTATATCTCCGCATCAGAACATCGTAGAGACACGGGGTTTGGACCGTTTTACTTGTGACTAGGGGTGTAACAATTGGGCACATCATTGGCCACTCCCAAGCCACGACCCTAGCAACCAAATTTGAGCACCCTAGCAACCGAATAAACAAAGCCTTATATCTCCGCATCAGAACATCTTAGAGACACGGGGTTTGGACCGTTTTACTTGTGACTCGGAGTGTAATCACTGGGCACATCATTGGCCACTCCCAAGCCACGCCCCTAGCAACCAAATACAGTACCCTAGCAACAGAGTAAACAAAGCCTTATATCTCCGCATCAGAACATCGTAGAGACACGGGGGTTGGACCGTTTTACTTGTGACTCGGAGTGTAATCACTGGGCACATCATTGGCCACTCCCAAGCCACGCCCCTAGCAACCAAATACAGTGCCCTAGCAACAGAGTAAACAAAGCCTTATATCTCCGCATCAGAACATCGTAGAGACACGGGGGTTGGACCGTTTTACTTGTGACTCAGAGTGTAATCACTGGGCTCATCATTGGCCACTCCCAAGCCACGCCCCTAGCAACCAAATACAGTACCCTAGCAACAGAGTAAACAAAGCCTTATATCTCCGCATCAGAACATCGTAGAGACATGGGGGTTGGACCGTTTGACTCATGACTCGGAGGGTAATCACTAGTGGATGCCATTTTTTTCCCTAGCAACCAAATACAGTACCCTAGCAACAGAGTAAACAAAGCCTTATATCTCCGCATCAGAACATCGTAGAGACATGGGGTTTGGACCGTTTGACTCGTGACTCGGAGGGTAATCACTAGTGGATCCCATTTTTTTCCCTAGCAACCAAATACAGTACCCTAGCAACAGAGTAAACAAAGCCTTATATCTCCGCATCAGAACATCGTAGAGACACGGGGGTTGGACCGTTTGACTCATGACTCGGAGGGTAATCACTAGTGGATGCCATTTTTTTCCCTAGCAACCAAATACAGTACCCTAGCAACAGAGTAAACAAAGCCTTATATCTCCGCATCAGAACATCGTAGAGACACGGGGGTTGGACCGTTTGACTCGTGACTCGGAGGGTAATCACTAGTGGATGCCATTTTTTTCCCTAGCAACCAAATACAGTACCCTAGCAACAGAGTAAACAAAGCCTTATATCTCCGCATCAGAACATCGTAAAAACACGGGGTTTGGACCATTTGACTCGTGACTCGGAGGGTAATCACTAGTGGATGCCATTTTTTCCCCTAGCAACCAAATACAGTACCCTAGCAACAGAGTAAACAAAGCCTTATATCTCCGCATCAGAACATCGTAGAGACACGGGGGTTGGATCGTTTGACTCGTGACTCGGAGGGTAATCACTAGTGGATGCCATTTTTTTCCTTAGCAACCAAATACAGTACCCTAGCAACAGAGTAAACAAAGCCTTATATCTCCGCATCAGAACATCGTAGAGACACGGGGGTTGGACCGTTTGACTCATGACTCGGAGGGTAATCACTAGTGGATGCCATTTTTTTCCCTAGCAACCAAATACAGTACCCTAGCAACAGAGTAAACAAAGCCTTATATCGCCGCATCAGAACATCGTAGAGACATGGGGTTTGGACCGTTTGACTCGTGACTCGGAGGGTAATCACTAGTGGATGCCATTTTTTCCCCTAGCAACCAAATACAGTACCCTAGCAACAGAGTAAACAAAGCCTTATTTCTCCGCATCAGAACATCGTAGAGACACGGGGGTTGGATCGTTTGACTCGTGACTCGGAGGGTAATCACTAGTGGATGCCATTTTTTCCCTTAGCAACCAAATACAGTACCCTAGCAACAGAGTAAACAAAGCCTTATATCTCCGCATCAGAACATCGTAGAGACACGGGGGTTGGACCGTTTGACTCATGACTCGGAGGGTAATCACTAGTGGATGCCATTTTTTTCCCTAGCAACCAAATACAGTACCCTAGCAACAGAGTAAACAAAGCCTTATATCTCCGCATCAGAACATCGTAGAGACATGGGGTTTGGACCGTTTGACTCGTGACTCGGAGGGTAATCACTAGTGGATCCCATTTTTTTCCCTAGCAACCAAATACAGTACCCTAGCAACAGAGTAAACAAAGCCTTATATCTCCGCATCAGAACATCGTAGAGACACGGGGGTTGGACCGTTTGACTCATGACTCGGAGGGTAATCACTAGTGGATGCCATTTTTTTCCCTAGCAACCAAATACAGTACCCTAGCAACAGAGTAAACAAAGCCTTATATCTCCGCATCAGAACATCGTAGAGACACGGGGGTTGGACCGTTTGACTCATGACTCGGAGGGTAATCACTAGTGGATGCCATTTTTTCCCTAGCAACCAAATACAGTACCCTAGCAACAGAGTAAACAAAGCCTTATATCTCCGCATCAGAACATCGTAGAGACATGGGGTTTGGACAGTTTGACTCGTGACTCGGAGTGTAATCACTAGTGGATGCCAATTTTTTCCCTAGCAACCAAATACAGTACCCTAGCAACAGAGTAAACAAAGCCTTATATCTCTGCATCAGAACATCGTAGAGACACAGGGGTTGGACCGTTTTACTTTTGGCTTGGAGTATAATCATAAATTATCCCCCGAAATTTGCCACGGCAAGCACCACTCACATTTTCTTCAGGAAATGTACCTATCTAGTAATTTATTTATTCTTATATCTGGACACTTTTTCGGCGCGTAACTCGTCCCGCACGGTTTGTCGTAGACCAATGAAACAGGGCTCAAAACGACCGGCTTATTGAGGACACGTCTGCTATGACTTTTATAAGCGATCGGGTGCAAGATTTTCAAAAGGGGGGCGAAAAACCACCCAAAAAATCCCATTGACTTAACATTGCGCCCAACTTTGATGGGTCATAGCTCCGCTCAAGGATTTTGTAGAAACGTGTGGGTTACAACATTTGAAGAGGGTGGTAGGCTCTGTAAGAACATACATGACATTGGGGTGTAAGTTGTACCCCTGGGGTGTAAGAGGCACCCGAAAATTCCCATTGACTTATAATGGGGCAGGAAATATGCCCATATAAGGGAATAAAACAGTTCCAGATGGGATATCTTTGCTTTACAGTGTCGTAGAGATAAGTGGGTGGGCTCATTTTACTCGGGCATCCAATCAGTCTCTCAGGATCATCCCAGAGCTATTAAGCCACGCCCCTAGCAACAATTTTGGGCACCCTAGCAACATCTCCCATAGACTGCCATTATAAAATGCCCAGATGGATATCTTTGCACCATAGTGTCATAGAGACATGGGGGTGGGCTCATTTTACTCAGGCATTCAATCAGTCTCTCAGGATCCTTACATAGGTATTAAGCCATGCCCCTAGCAACCACTTTTGAGCACCCTAGCAACATAAAATTCAAACAGTTATATCTCGGCATCCGAACGTCGTAGAGACACGGGGGTTGGACCGTTTGACTCGTGACTCAGAGTGTAATCACTATGGGATGCCAATTTTTTCCCTAGCAACCAAATACAGTACCCTAGCAACAGAGTAAACAAAGCCTTATATCTCAGCATCAGAACATCGTAGAGACACGGGGGTTGGACCGTTTGACTCGTGACTCAGAGTGTAATCACTATGGGATGCCAATTTTTTCCCTAGCAACCAAATACAGTACCCTAGCAACAGAGTAAACAAAGCCTTATATCTAAGCATCAGAACATCGTAGAGACATGGGGGTTGGACCGTTTGACTCGTGACTCAGAGTGTAATCACTAGTGGATGCCAATTTTTTCCCTAGCAACCAAATACAGTACCCTAGCAACAGAGTAAACAAAGCCTTATATCTCTGCATCAGAACATCGTAGAGACACAGGGGTTGGACCGTTTTACTTTTGGCTTGGAGTATAATCATAAATTATCCTCCGAAATTTGCCACGGCAAGCACCACTCACATTTTCTTCAGGAAATGTACCTATCTAGTAATTTATTTATTCTTATATCTGGACACTTTTTCGGCGCGTAACTCGTCCCGCACGGTTTGTCGTAGACCAATGAAACAGGGCTCAAAACGACCGGCTTATTGAGGACACGTCTGCTATGACTTTTATAAGCGATCGGGTGCAAGATTTTCAAAAGGGGGGCGAAAAACCACCCAAAAAATCCCATTGACTTAACATTGCGCCCAACTTTGATGGGTCATAGCTCCGCTCAAGGATTTTGTAGAAACGTGTGGGTTACAACATTTGAAGAGGGTGGTAGGCTCTGTAAGAACATACATGACATTGGGGTGTAAGTTGTACCCCTGGGGTGTAAGAGGCACCCGAAAATTCCCATTGACTTATAATGGGGCAGGAAATATGCCCATATAAGGGAATAAAACAGTTCCAGATGGGATATCTTTGCTTTACAGTGTCGTAGAGATAAGTGGGTGGGCTCATTTTACTCGGGCATCCAATCAGTCTCTCAGGATCATCCCAGAGCTATTAAGCCACGCCCCTAGCAACAATTTTGGGCACCCTAGCAACATCTCCCATAGACTGCCATTATAAAATGCCCAGATGGATATCTTTGCACCATAGTGTCATAGAGACATGGGGGTGGGCTCATTTTACTCAGGCATTCAATCAGTCTCTCAGGATCCTTACATAGGTATTAAGCCATGCCCCTAGCAACCACTTTTGAGCACCCTAGCAACATAAAATTCAAACAGTTATATCTCGGCATCCGAACATCGTAGAGACACGGGGGTTGGACCGTTTGACTCGTGACTCAGAGTGTAATCACTATGGGATGCCAATTTTTTCCCTAGCAACCAAATACAGTACCCTAGCAACAGAGTAAACAAAGCCTTATATCTCAGCATCAGAACATCGTAGAGACACGGGGGTTGGACCGTTTGACTCGTGACTCAGAGTGTAATCACTATGGGATGCCAATTTTTTCCCTAGCAACCAAATACAGTACCCTAGCAACAGAGTAAACAAAGCCTTATATCTAAGCATCAGAACATCGTAGAGACACGGGGGTTGGACCGTTTGACTCGTGACTCAGAGTGTAATCACTATGGGATGCCAATTTTTTCCCTAGCAACCAAATACAGTACCCTAGCAACAGAGTAAACAAAGCCTTATATCTCGGCATCAGAACAACGTAGAGACACGGGGGTTGGACCGTTTGACTCGTGACTCAGAGTGTAATCACTATGGGATGCCAATTTTTTCCCTAGCAACCAAATACAGTACCCTAGCAACAGAGTAAACAAAGCCTTATATCTCAGCATCAGAACATCGTAGAGACACGGGGGTTGGACCGTTTGACTCGTGACTCAGAGTGTAATCATTATGGGATGCCAATTTTTTCCCTAGCAACCAAATACAGTACCCTAGCAACAGAGTAAACAAAGCCTTATATCTCAGCATCAGAACATCGTAGAGACACGGGGGTTGGACCGTTTGACTCGTGACTCAGAGTGTAATCACTATGGGATGCCAATTTTTTCCCTAGCAACCAAATACAGTACCCTAGCAACAGAGTAAACAAAGCCTAATATCTTCGCATCAGAACATCGTAGAGACACAGGAGTTGGATCGTTTTACTTTTGGCTTGGAGTATAATCATATATGTTCCCCAGAATTTTGCCACGGCAAGCACCACTCACATTTTCTTCAGGAAATGTACCTATCTAGTTAGTGGTGCTTGCATTTATGCAAAGCATCACTATTACTATCTTGCATACTTATTAGTGGTGCTTGCATTTATGCAAGGCATCACTATTACTATCTTGCATACTTATTATTATAATTATTATTCTTATGTCTGCACGTTTTTTCGGCACCTAACTCGTCCCACACGGTTTGTCGTAGACCCATGAAAGAGGGCTCAAATCGACCGGCTTATTGAGGAGAGGTGTGCTATGACTTTTATAAGCGATCGGGTGCAGGATTTCCGAAAGGGGGGCGAAAAACCACCCGAAAAATCCCATTGACTTAACATTGCGCCCAACTTTGACGAGTCAAAGCTCCGCTCTAGGATTTTGTAGAAACATGTGGGTTACAACATTTGAAGAGGGTGGTAGGCTCTGTAAGAAAATACATCACATTGGGGTGTAAGTTGTACCCCTGGGGTGTAAGAGGCGCCCAAAAGTGTCCCAATGAAAAGTCAATGGGGGAAAATCCCATAGACTTAACATTGCAAAAACTTTGACGGGTCATAGGTATGAGCGAGATTTTTGTAGAAACATGTGGGTTCATACATTTCAAGAGGGTAGTAGGCTCTGTAAGAACATACATCACATTGGGTTGTAAGTTGTACCCCTGGGGTGTAAGAGGCACCCGAAATTTCCCATTCAAAGTCAATGGGCGAAAATCCCATAGACTTAACATTGCGAAAAACTTTGACGGGTCATAGGTCCGAGCGAGGATTTCGTAGAACCATGTGGGTCACAGCATTTGAAGAGGGTGCTAGACTCTTTCAGGACGTCCCCCACAATGGGGTGTAAGGTTACCCTAGCAACCATTTTGGGCACCCTAGCAACCTATCCCATAGACTGCCATTATAAAATGCCCAGATGGATATCTTTGCACCACAGTGTCACAGAGACATGGGGGTGGGCTCATTTTACTCAGGCATCCAATCAGTCTCTCAGGATCCTTAAAGACTTACTAAGCCACGCCCCTAGCAACCACTTTTGAGCACCCTAGCAACATAAAATACAAACAGTTATATCTCGGCATCAGAACATCGTAGAGACACGGGGGTTGGACCGTTTTACTTGTGACTAGGGGTGTAACAATTGGGCACATCATTGGCCACTCCCAAGCCACGCCCCTAGCAACCAAATTTGAGCACCCTAGCAACCGAATAAACAAAGCCTTATATCTCCGCATCAGAACATCGTAGAGACACGGGGTTTGGACCGTTTTACTTGTGACTCGGAGTGTAATCACTGGGCACATCATTGGCCACTCCCAAGCCACGCCCCTAGCAACCAAATACAGTACCCTAGCAACAGAGTAAACAAAGCCTTATATCTCCGCATCAGAACATCGTAGAGACACGGGGGTTGGACCGTTTTACTTGTGACTCGGAGTGTAATCACTGGGCACATAATTGGCCACTCCCAAGCCACGCCCCTAGCAACCAATTACAGTACCCTAGCAACAGAGTAAACAAAGCCTTATATCTCCGCATCAGAACATCGTAGAGACACGGGGGTTGGACCGTTTTACTTGTGACTCGGAGTGTAATCACTGGGCACATCATTGGCCACTCCCAAGCCACGCCCCTAGCAACCAAATACAGTACCCTAGCAACAGAGTAAACAAAGCCTTATATCTCCGCATCAGAACATCGTAGAGACACGGGGGTTGGACCGTTTTACTTGTGACTCGGAGTGTAATCACTGGGCACATCATTGGCCACTCCCAAGCCACGCCCCTAGCAACCAAATACAGTACCCTAGCAACAGAGTAAACAAAGCCTTATATCTCCACATCAGAACATCGTAGAGACATGGGGGTTGGACCGTTTGACTCATGACTCGGAGGGTAATCACTAGTGGATGCCATTTTTTTCCCTAGCAACCAAATACAGTACCCTAGCAACAGAGTAAACAAAGCCTTATATCTCCGCATCAGAACATCGTAGAGACACGGGGGTTGGACCGTTTGACTCATGACTCGGAGGGTAATCACTAGTGGATGCAATTTTTTTCCCTAGCAACCAAATACAGTACCCTAGCAACAGAGTACACAAAGCCTTATATCTCCGCTTTAGAACATCGTAGAGACACGGGGGTTGGACCGTTTGACTCATGACTCGGAGGGTAATCACTAGTGGATGCAATTTTTTTCCCTAGCAACCAAATACAGTACCCTAGCAACAGAGTACACAAAGCCTTATATCTCCGCTTTAGAACATCGTAGAGACACGGGGGTTGGACCGTTTGACTCATGACTCGGAGGGTAATCACTAGTGGATGCAATTTTTTTCCCTAGCAACCAAATACAGTACCCTAGCAACAGAGTAAACAAAGCCTTATATCTCCGCTTTAGAACATCGTAGAGACACGGAGGTTGGACCGTTTGACTCATGACTCGGAGGGTAATCACTAGTGGATGCAATTTTTTTCCCTAGCAACCAAATACAGTACCCTAGCAACAGAGTAAACAAAGCCTTATATCTCCGCATCAGAACATCGTAGAGACACGGGGGTTGGACCGTTTGACTCGTGACTCGGAGGGTAATCACTAGTGGATGCCATTTTTTTCCCTAGCAACCAAATACAGTACCCTAGCAACAGAGTAAACAAAGCCTTATATCTCCGCATCAGAACATCGTAGAGACACGGGGTTTGGACCGTTTGACTCGTGATTCGGAGGGTAATCACTAGTGGATGCCATTTTTTCCCCTAGCAACCAAATACAGTACCCTAGCAACAGAGTACACAAAGCCTTATATCTCCGCTTTAGAACATCGTAGAGACACGGGGGTTGGACCGTTTGACTCATGACTCGGAGGGTAATCACTAGTGGATGCAATTTTTTTCCCTAGCAACCAAATACAGTACCCTAGCAACAGAGTAAACAAAGCCTTATATCTCCGCTTTAGAACATCGTAGAGACACGGAGGTTGGACCGTTTGACTCATGACTCGGAGGGTAATCACTAGTGGATGCAATTTTTTTCCCTAGCAACCAAATACAGTACCCTAGCAACAGAGTAAACAAAGCCTTATATCTCCGCATCAGAACATCGTAGAGACACGGGGGTTGGACCGTTTGACTCGTGACTCGGAGGGTAATCACTAGTGTAGCCATTTTTTTCCCTAGCAACCAAATACAGTACCCTAGCAACAGAGTAAACAAAGCCTTATATCTCCGCATCAGAACATCGTAGAGACACGGGGTTTGGACCGTTTGACTCGTGATTCGGAGGGTAATCACTAGTGTATGCCATTTTTTCCCCTAGCAACCAAATACAGTACCCTAGCAACAGAGTAAACAAAGCCTTATATCTCCGCATCAGAACATCGTAGAGACACGGGGTTTGGACCGTTTGACTCGTGACTCGGAGGGTAATCACTAGTGGATGCCATTTTTTTCCCTAGCAACCAAATACAGTACCCTAGCAACAGAGTAAACAAAGCCTTATATCTCCGCATCAGAACATCATAGAGACACGGGAGTTGGATCGTTTTACTTTTGGCTTGGAGTATAATCATATATGATCTCCAGAATTTTGCCACGGCAAGCACCACTCACATTTTCTTCAGGAAATGTACCTATCTAGTTATTATTCTTCTTTTTCTGGACACTTTTTCGGCGCGTAACTCGTCTCGCACGGTTTGGCGTAGTGCCATGAAAGAGGGCTCAAATCGACCGGATTATTGAGGAGAGGTGTGCTATGACTTTTATAAGCGATCGGGTGCAGGATTTCCGAAAGGGGCGCGAAAAACCTCCCGAAAACGTCCCATTGACTTTACATTGCGTCGAACTTTGGCAGGTCATAGCTCCACTCTAGGATTTTGTAGAAACATGTGGGTTACAGCATTTGAAGAGGGTGGTAGGCTCTGTAAGAACATGGATCACATTGGGGTGTAAGTTGTACCCCTGGGGTGTAAGAGGTGCCCAAAAGTGCCCTAATGGAAAGTCAATGGGGCGAAAATCCCATAGACTAACATTGCCAAAAAAATTTGACAGGTCACAGGTCCAAGTGAGGATTTCATAGAAACATGTGGGTTACTAAAATTGAAGAGGGTGCTAGACTCTGTCAGGACGTACCCCACAATGGGGTGTAAGGTTACCATAGCAACCATTTTGGGCACCCTAGCAACCTATACCATTGACTGCCATTATAAAATGCCTAGATGGATATCTTCGCACCACAGTGTCATAGAGACATGGGGGTGGGCTCATTTTACTCAGGCATCCAATCAGTCTCTCAGGATCCTTACAGACTTACTAAGCCACGCCCCTAGCAACCACTTTTGAGCACCCTAGCAACATAAAATACAAACAGTTATATCTCCGCATCAGAACATCTTAGAGACACGGGGGTTGGACCGTTTTACTTGTGACTAGGGGTGTAACAATTGGGCACATCATTGGCCACTCCCAAGCCACGCCCCTAGCAACCAAATTTGAGCACCCTAGCAACCGAATAAACAAAGCCTTATATCTCCGCATCAGAACATCGTAGAGACACAGGGTTTGGACCGTTTTACTTGTGACTCGGAGTGTAATCACTGGGCACATCATTGGCCACTCCCAAGCCACGCCCCTAGCAACCAAATACAGTACCCTAGCAACAGAGTAAACAAAGCCTTATATCTCCGCATCAGAACATCGTAGAGACACGGGGGTTGGACCGTTTTACTTGTGACTCGGAGTGTAATCACTGGGCTCATCATTGGCCACTCCCAAGCCACGCCCCTAGCAACCAAATACAGTACCCTAGCAACAGAGTAAACAAAGCCTTATATCTCCACATCAGAACATCATAGAGACACAGGGTTTGGACCGTTTTACTTGTGACTCGGAGTGTAATCACTGGGCTCATCATTGGCCACTCCCAAGCCACGCCCCTAGCAACCAAATACAGTACCCTAGCAACAGAGTAAACAAAGCCTTATATCTCCACATCAGAACATCATAGAGACACGGGGGTTGGACCGTTTTACTTGTGACTCGGAGTGTAATCACTGGGCACATCATTGGCCACTCCCAAGCCACGCCCCTAGCAACCAAATACAGTACCCTAGCAACAGAGTAAACAAAGCCTTATATCTCCGCATCAGAACATCGTAGAGACACGGGGGTTGGACCGTTTTACTTGTGACTCAGAGTGTAATCACTGGGCTCATCATTGGCCACTCCCAAGCCACGCCCCTAGCAACCAAATACAGTACCCTAGCAACAGAGTAAACAAAGCCTTATATCTCCGCATCAGAACATCGTAGAGACATGGGGGTCGGACCGTTTGACTCATAACTCGGAGGGTAATCACTAGTGGATGCCATTTTTTTCCCTAGCAACCAAATACAGTACCCTAGCAACAGAGTAAACAAAGCCTTATATCTCTGCATCAGAACATCGTAGAAACATGGGGTTTGGACCGTTTGACTCGTGACTCGGAGGGTAATCACTAGTGGATCCCATTTTTTTCCCTAGCAACCAAATACAGTACCCTAGCAACAGAGTAAACAAAGCCTTATATCTCCGCATCAGAACATCGTAGAGACACGGGGGTTGGACCGTTTGACTCATGACTCGGAGGGTAATCACTAGTGGATGCAATTTTTTTCCCTAGCAACCAAATACAGTACCCTAGCAACAGAGTAAACAAAGCCTTATATCTCCGCATCAGAACATCGTAGAGACACGGGGGTTGGACCGTTTGACTCGTGACTCGGAGGGTAATCACTAGTGGATGCCATTTTTTCCCTAGCAACCAAATACAGTACCCTAGCAACAGAGTAAACAAAGCCTTATATCTCCGCATCAGAACATCGTAGAGACACGGGGGTTGGATCGTTTGACTTTTGGCTTGGAGTATAATCATAAATTGTCCCACGAAACTTGCCACGGCAAGCACCACTCACATTTTCTTCAGGAAATGTACCTATCTAGTTATTATTATTATTATTATTATTATTATTCTTTTTCTGGACACTTTTTCGGCGCGTAACTCGTCCCGCACGCTTTGTCGTAGACCCATAAATTAGGGCTCAAATCGACCGGCTTATTGAGGAGAGGTGTGCTATGACTTTTATAAGCGATCGGGTGCAGGATTTCCGAAAGGGGGGCGAAAAACCACCCAAAAAATCCCATTGACTTAACATTGCGCGCAACTTTGACGAGTCATAGCTCCGCTCGAGGATTTTGTAGAAACATGTGGGTTACAACATTTAAAGAGGGTAGTAGGCTCTGTAAGAACATGGATCACAATGGGGTGTAAGTTGTACCCCTGGGGTGTAAGAGGTGCCCAAAAGTGCCCCAATGAAAAGTCAATGGGGCAAAATCCCATAGACTTACCATTGCAAAAATTTTGACGGGTCATAGGTCCGAGCCAGGATTTAATAGAAACATGTGGGTTACTAAATTTCAAGAGGGTGCTAGACTCTGTCAGGACGTCCCCCACAATGGGGTGTAAGGTTACCATAGCAACCATTTTGGGCACCCTAGCAACCTATACCATAGACTGCCATTATAAAATGCCCGGATGAATATCTTTGCACCACAGTGTCATAGAGACATGGGGGTGGGCTCATTTTACTCAGGCATCCAATCAGTCTCTCAGGATCCTTACAGACTTACTAAGCCACGCCCCTAGCAACCAGTTTTGAGCACCCTAGCAACATAAAATACAAACAGTTATATCTCGGCATCAGAACATCGTAGAGACACGGGGGTTGGACCGTTTTACTTGTGACTAGGGGTGTAACAATTGGGCACATCATTGGCCACTCCCAAGCCACGCCCCTAGCAACCAAATTTGAGCACCCTAGCAACCGAATAAACAAAGCCTTATATCTCCGCATCAGAACATCGTAGAGACACGGGGTTTGGACCGTTTTACTTGTGACTCGGGGTGTAATCACTGGGCACATCATTGGCCACTCCCAAGCCACGCCCCTAGCAACCAAATACAGTACCCTAGCAACAGAGTAAACAAAGCCTTATATCTCCGCATCAGAACATCGTAGAGACACGGGGGTTGGACCGTTTTACTTGTGACTCGGAGTGTAATCACTGGGCACATAATTGGCCACTCCCAAGCCACGCCCCTAGCAACCAAATACAGTACCCTAGCAACAGAGTAAACAAAGCCTTATATCTCCGCATCAGAACATCATAGAGACACGGGGGTTGGACCGTTTTACTTGTGACTCGGAGTGTAATCACTGGGCACATCATTGGCCACTCCCAAGCCACGCCCCTAGCAACCAAATACAGTACCCTAGCAACAGAGTAAACAAAGCCTTATATCTCCACATCAGAACATCGTAGAGACATGGGGGTTGGACCGTTTGACTCATGACTCGGAGGGTAATCACTAGTGGATGCCATTTTTTTCCCTAGCAACCAAATACAGTACCCTAGCAACAGAGTAAACAAAGCCTTATATCTTCGCATCAGAACATCGTAGAGACATGGGGTTTGGACCGTTTGACTCGTGACTCGGAGGGTAATCACTAGTGGATGCCATTTTTTTCCCTAGCAACCAAATACAGTACCCTAGCAACAGAGTAAACAAAGCCTTATATCTCCGCATCAGAACATCGTAGAGACACGGGGGTTGGACCGTTTGACTCATGACTCGGAGGGTAATCACTAGTGGATGCCATTTTTTTCCATAGCAACCAAATACAGTACCCTAGCAACAGAGTAAACAAAGCCTTATATCTCCGCATCAGAACATCGTAGAGACACGGGGTTTGGACCGTTTGACTCGTGACTCGGAGGGTAATCACTAGTGGATGCCATTTTTTTCCCTAGCAACCAAATACAGTACCCTAGCAACAGAGTAAACAAAGCCTTATATCTCCGCATCAGAACATCGTAGAGACACGGGGTTTGGACCGTTTGACTCGTGACTCGGAGGGTAATCACTAGTGGATGCCATTTTTTTCCCTAGCAACCAAATACAGTACCCTAGCAACAGAGTAAACAAAGCCTTATATCTCCGCATCAGAACATCGTAGAGACACGGGGTTTGGACCGTTTGACTCGTGACTCGGAGGGTAATCACTAGTGGATGCCATTTTTTTCCCTAGCAACCAAATACAGTACCCTAGCAACAGAGTAAACAAAGCCTTATATCTCCGCATCAGAACATCGTAGAGACACGGGAGTTGGATCGTTTTACTTTTGGCTTGGAGTATAATCATATATGATCTCCAGAAATTTGCCACGGCAAGCACCACTCACATTTTCTTCAGGAAATGTACCTATCTAGTTATTATTATTATTATTATTATTATTCTTCTTTTTCTGGACACTTTTTCGGCGCGTAACTCGTCCCGCACGCTTTGTCGTAGACCCATAAATTAGGGCTCAAATCGACCGGCTTATTGAGGAGAGGTGTGCTATGACTTTTATAAGCGATCGGGTGCAGGATTTCCGAAAGGGGGGCGAAAAACCACCCAAAAAATCCCATTGACTTAACATTGCGCGCAACTTTGACGAGTCATAGCTCCGCTCGAGGATTTTGTAGAAACATGTGGGTTACAACATTTAAAGAGGGTAGTAGGCTCTGTAAGAACATGGATCACAATGGGGTGTAAGTTGTACCCCTGGGGTGTAAGAGGTGCCCAAAAGTGCCCCAATGAAAAGTCAATGGGGCAAAATCCCATAGACTTACCATTGCAAAAATTTTGACGGGTCATAGGTCCGAGCCAGGATTTAATAGAAACATGTGGGTTACTAAATTTCAAGAGGGTGCTAGACTCTGTCAGGACGTCCCCCACAATGGGGTGTAAGGTTACCATAGCAACCATTTTGGGCACCCTAGCAACCTATACCATAGACTGCCATTATAAAATGCCCGGATGAATATCTTTGCACCACAGTGTCATAGAGACATGGGGGTGGGCTCATTTTACTCAGGCATCCAATCAGTCTCTCAGGATCCTTACAGACTTACTAAGCCACGCCCCTAGCAACCAGTTTTGAGCACCCTAGCAACATAAAATACAAACAGTTATATCTCGGCATCAGAACATCGTAGAGACACGGGGGTTGGACCGTTTTACTTGTGACTAGGGGTGTAACAATTGGGCACATCATTGGCCACTCCCAAGCCACGCCCCTAGCAACCAAATTTGAGCACCCTAGCAACCGAATAAACAAAGCCTTATATCTCCGCATCAGAACATCGTAGAGACACGGGGTTTGGACCGTTTTACTTGTGACTCGGGGTGTAATCACTGGGCACATCATTGGCCACTCCCAAGCCACGCCCCTAGCAACCAAATACAGTACCCTAGCAACAGAGTAAACAAAGCCTTATATCTCCGCATCAGAACATCGTAGAGACACGGGGGTTGGACCGTTTTACTTGTGACTCGGAGTGTAATCACTGGGCACATAATTGGCCACTCCCAAGCCACGCCCCTAGCAACCAAATACAGTACCCTAGCAACAGAGTAAACAAAGCCTTATATCTCCGCATCAGAACATCATAGAGACACGGGGGTTGGACCGTTTTACTTGTGACTCGGAGTGTAATCACTGGGCACATCATTGGCCACTCCCAAGCCACGCCCCTAGCAACCAAATACAGTACCCTAGCAACAGAGTAAACAAAGCCTTATATCTCCACATCAGAACATCGTAGAGACACGGGGGTTGGACCGTTTTACTTGTGACTCGGAGTGTAATCACTAGGCACATCATTGGCCACTCCCAAGCCACGCCCCTAGCAACCAAATACAGTACCCTAGCAACAGAGTAAACAAAGCCTTATATCTCCACATCAGAACATCGTAGAGACACGGGGGTTGGACCGTTTTACTTGTGACTCGGAGTGTAATCACTAGGCACATCATTGGCCACTCCCAAGCCACGCCCCTAGCAACCAAATACAGTACCCTAGCAACAGAGTAAACAAAGCCTTATAACTCCGCATCAGAACATCGTAAAGACATGGGGGTTGGACCGTTTGACTCGTGACTCGGAGGGTAATCACTAGTGGATGCCATTTTTTCCCCTAGCAACCAAATACAGTACCCTAGCAACAGAGTAAACAAAGCCTTATATCTCCGCATCAGAACATCGTAGAGACATGGGGTTTGGACAGTTTGACTCGTGACTCGGAGTGTAATCACTAGTGGATGCCAATTTTTTCCCTAGCAACCAAATACAGTACCCTAGCAACAGAGTAAACAAAGCCTTATATCTCTGCATCAGAACATCGTAGAGACACAGGGGTTGGACCGTTTTACTTTTGGCTTGGAGTATAATCATAAATTATCCCCCGAAATTTGCCACGGCAAGCACCACTCACATTTTCTTCAGGAAATGTACCTATCTAGTAATTTATTTATTCTTATATCTGGACACTTTTTCGGCGCGTAACTCGTCCCGCACGGTTTGTCGTAGACCAATGAAACAGGGCTCAAAACGACCGGCTTATTGAGGACACGTCTGCTATGACTTTTATAAGCGATCGGGTGCAAGATTTTCAAAAGGGGGGCGAAAAACCACCCAAAAAATCCCATTGACTTAACATTGCGCCCAACTTTGATGGGTCATAGCTCCGCTCAAGGATTTTGTAGAAACGTGTGGGTTACAACATTTGAAGAGGGTGGTAGGCTCTGTAAGAACATACATGACATTGGGGTGTAAGTTGTACCCCTGGGGTGTAAGAGGCACCCGAAAATTCCCATTGACTTATAATGGGGCAGGAAATATGCCCATATAAGGGAATAAAACAGTTCCAGATGGGATATCTTTGCTTTACAGTGTCGTAGAGATAAGTGGGTGGGCTCATTTTACTCGGGCATCCAATCAGTCTCTCAGGATCATCCCAGAGCTATTAAGCCACGCCCCTAGCAACAATTTTGGGCACCCTAGCAACATCTCCCATAGACTGCCATTATAAAATGCCCAGATGGATATCTTTGCACCATAGTGTCATAGAGACATGGGGGTGGGCTCATTTTACTCAGGCATTCAATCAGTCTCTCAGGATCCTTACATAGGTATTAAGCCATGCCCCTAGCAACCACTTTTGAGCACCCTAGCAACATAAAATTCAAACAGTTATATCTCGGCATCCGAACGTCGTAGAGACACGGGGGTTGGACCGTTTGACTCGTGACTCAGAGTGTAATCACTATGGGATGCCAATTTTTTCCCTAGCAACCAAATACAGTACCCTAGCAACAGAGTAAACAAAGCCTTATATCTCAGCATCAGAACATCGTAGAGACACGGGGGTTGGACCGTTTGACTCGTGACTCAGAGTGTAATCACTATGGGATGCCAATTTTTTCCCTAGCAACCAAATACAGTACCCTAGCAACAGAGTAAACAAAGCCTTATATCTAAGCATCAGAACATCGTAGAGACATGGGGGTTGGACCGTTTGACTCGTGACTCAGAGTGTAATCACTAGTGGATGCCAATTTTTTCCCTAGCAACCAAATACAGTACCCTAGCAACAGAGTAAACAAAGCCTTATATCTCTGCATCAGAACATCGTAGAGACACAGGGGTTGGACCGTTTTACTTTTGGCTTGGAGTATAATCATAAATTATCCTCCGAAATTTGCCACGGCAAGCACCACTCACATTTTCTTCAGGAAATGTACCTATCTAGTAATTTATTTATTCTTATATCTGGACACTTTTTCGGCGCGTAACTCGTCCCGCACGGTTTGTCGTAGACCAATGAAACAGGGCTCAAAACGACCGGCTTATTGAGGACACGTCTGCTATGACTTTTATAAGCGATCGGGTGCAAGATTTTCAAAAGGGGGGCGAAAAACCACCCAAAAAATCCCATTGACTTAACATTGCGCCCAACTTTGATGGGTCATAGCTCCGCTCAAGGATTTTGTAGAAACGTGTGGGTTACAACATTTGAAGAGGGTGGTAGGCTCTGTAAGAACATACATGACATTGGGGTGTAAGTTGTACCCCTGGGGTGTAAGAGGCACCCGAAAATTCCCATTGACTTATAATGGGGCAGGAAATATGCCCATATAAGGGAATAAAACAGTTCCAGATGGGATATCTTTGCTTTACAGTGTCGTAGAGATAAGTGGGTGGGCTCATTTTACTCGGGCATCCAATCAGTCTCTCAGGATCATCCCAGAGCTATTAAGCCACGCCCCTAGCAACAATTTTGGGCACCCTAGCAACATCTCCCATAGACTGCCATTATAAAATGCCCAGATGGATATCTTTGCACCATAGTGTCATAGAGACATGGGGGTGGGCTCATTTTACTCAGGCATTCAATCAGTCTCTCAGGATCCTTACATAGGTATTAAGCCATGCCCCTAGCAACCACTTTTGAGCACCCTAGCAACATAAAATTCAAACAGTTATATCTCGGCATCCGAACATCGTAGAGACACGGGGGTTGGACCGTTTGACTCGTGACTCAGAGTGTAATCACTATGGGATGCCAATTTTTTCCCTAGCAACCAAATACAGTACCCTAGCAACAGAGTAAACAAAGCCTTATATCTCAGCATCAGAACATCGTAGAGACACGGGGGTTGGACCGTTTGACTCGTGACTCAGAGTGTAATCACTATGGGATGCCAATTTTTTCCCTAGCAACCAAATACAGTACCCTAGCAACAGAGTAAACAAAGCCTTATATCTAAGCATCAGAACATCGTAGAGACACGGGGGTTGGACCGTTTGACTCGTGACTCAGAGTGTAATCACTATGGGATGCCAATTTTTTCCCTAGCAACCAAATACAGTACCCTAGCAACAGAGTAAACAAAGCCTTATATCTCGGCATCAGAACAACGTAGAGACACGGGGGTTGGACCGTTTGACTCGTGACTCAGAGTGTAATCACTATGGGATGCCAATTTTTTCCCTAGCAACCAAATACAGTACCCTAGCAACAGAGTAAACAAAGCCTTATATCTCAGCATCAGAACATCGTAGAGACACGGGGGTTGGACCGTTTGACTCGTGACTCAGAGTGTAATCATTATGGGATGCCAATTTTTTCCCTAGCAACCAAATACAGTACCCTAGCAACAGAGTAAACAAAGCCTTATATCTCAGCATCAGAACATCGTAGAGACACGGGGGTTGGACCGTTTGACTCGTGACTCAGAGTGTAATCACTATGGGATGCCAATTTTTTCCCTAGCAACCAAATACAGTACCCTAGCAACAGAGTAAACAAAGCCTAATATCTTCGCATCAGAACATCGTAGAGACACAGGAGTTGGATCGTTTTACTTTTGGCTTGGAGTATAATCATATATGTTCCCCAGAATTTTGCCACGGCAAGCACCACTCACATTTTCTTCAGGAAATGTACCTATCTAGTTAGTGGTGCTTGCATTTATGCAAAGCATCACTATTACTATCTTGCATACTTATTAGTGGTGCTTGCATTTATGCAAGGCATCACTATTACTATCTTGCATACTTATTATTATAATTATTATTCTTATGTCTGCACGTTTTTTCGGCACCTAACTCGTCCCACACGGTTTGTCGTAGACCCATGAAAGAGGGCTCAAATCGACCGGCTTATTGAGGAGAGGTGTGCTATGACTTTTATAAGCGATCGGGTGCAGGATTTCCGAAAGGGGGGCGAAAAACCACCCGAAAAATCCCATTGACTTAACATTGCGCCCAACTTTGACGAGTCAAAGCTCCGCTCTAGGATTTTGTAGAAACATGTGGGTTACAACATTTGAAGAGGGTGGTAGGCTCTGTAAGAAAATACATCACATTGGGGTGTAAGTTGTACCCCTGGGGTGTAAGAGGCGCCCAAAAGTGTCCCAATGAAAAGTCAATGGGGGAAAATCCCATAGACTTAACATTGCAAAAACTTTGACGGGTCATAGGTATGAGCGAGATTTTTGTAGAAACATGTGGGTTCATACATTTCAAGAGGGTAGTAGGCTCTGTAAGAACATACATCACATTGGGTTGTAAGTTGTACCCCTGGGGTGTAAGAGGCACCCGAAATTTCCCATTCAAAGTCAATGGGCGAAAATCCCATAGACTTAACATTGCGAAAAACTTTGACGGGTCATAGGTCCGAGCGAGGATTTCGTAGAACCATGTGGGTCACAGCATTTGAAGAGGGTGCTAGACTCTTTCAGGACGTCCCCCACAATGGGGTGTAAGGTTACCCTAGCAACCATTTTGGGCACCCTAGCAACCTATCCCATAGACTGCCATTATAAAATGCCCAGATGGATATCTTTGCACCACAGTGTCACAGAGACATGGGGGTGGGCTCATTTTACTCAGGCATCCAATCAGTCTCTCAGGATCCTTAAAGACTTACTAAGCCACGCCCCTAGCAACCACTTTTGAGCACCCTAGCAACATAAAATACAAACAGTTATATCTCGGCATCAGAACATCGTAGAGACACGGGGGTTGGACCGTTTTACTTGTGACTAGGGGTGTAACAATTGGGCACATCATTGGCCACTCCCAAGCCACGCCCCTAGCAACCAAATTTGAGCACCCTAGCAACCGAATAAACAAAGCCTTATATCTCCGCATCAGAACATCGTAGAGACACGGGGTTTGGACCGTTTTACTTGTGACTCGGAGTGTAATCACTGGGCACATCATTGGCCACTCCCAAGCCACGCCCCTAGCAACCAAATACAGTACCCTAGCAACAGAGTAAACAAAGCCTTATATCTCCGCATCAGAACATCGTAGAGACACGGGGGTTGGACCGTTTTACTTGTGACTCGGAGTGTAATCACTGGGCACATAATTGGCCACTCCCAAGCCACGCCCCTAGCAACCAATTACAGTACCCTAGCAACAGAGTAAACAAAGCCTTATATCTCCGCATCAGAACATCGTAGAGACACGGGGGTTGGACCGTTTTACTTGTGACTCGGAGTGTAATCACTGGGCACATCATTGGCCACTCCCAAGCCACGCCCCTAGCAACCAAATACAGTACCCTAGCAACAGAGTAAACAAAGCCTTATATCTCCGCATCAGAACATCGTAGAGACACGGGGGTTGGACCGTTTTACTTGTGACTCGGAGTGTAATCACTGGGCACATCATTGGCCACTCCCAAGCCACGCCCCTAGCAACCAAATACAGTACCCTAGCAACAGAGTAAACAAAGCCTTATATCTCCACATCAGAACATCGTAGAGACATGGGGGTTGGACCGTTTGACTCATGACTCGGAGGGTAATCACTAGTGGATGCCATTTTTTTCCCTAGCAACCAAATACAGTACCCTAGCAACAGAGTAAACAAAGCCTTATATCTCCGCATCAGAACATCGTAGAGACACGGGGGTTGGACCGTTTGACTCATGACTCGGAGGGTAATCACTAGTGGATGCAATTTTTTTCCCTAGCAACCAAATACAGTACCCTAGCAACAGAGTACACAAAGCCTTATATCTCCGCTTTAGAACATCGTAGAGACACGGGGGTTGGACCGTTTGACTCATGACTCGGAGGGTAATCACTAGTGGATGCAATTTTTTTCCCTAGCAACCAAATACAGTACCCTAGCAACAGAGTACACAAAGCCTTATATCTCCGCTTTAGAACATCGTAGAGACACGGGGGTTGGACCGTTTGACTCATGACTCGGAGGGTAATCACTAGTGGATGCAATTTTTTTCCCTAGCAACCAAATACAGTACCCTAGCAACAGAGTAAACAAAGCCTTATATCTCCGCTTTAGAACATCGTAGAGACACGGAGGTTGGACCGTTTGACTCATGACTCGGAGGGTAATCACTAGTGGATGCAATTTTTTTCCCTAGCAACCAAATACAGTACCCTAGCAACAGAGTAAACAAAGCCTTATATCTCCGCATCAGAACATCGTAGAGACACGGGGGTTGGACCGTTTGACTCGTGACTCGGAGGGTAATCACTAGTGGATGCCATTTTTTTCCCTAGCAACCAAATACAGTACCCTAGCAACAGAGTAAACAAAGCCTTATATCTCCGCATCAGAACATCGTAGAGACACGGGGTTTGGACCGTTTGACTCGTGATTCGGAGGGTAATCACTAGTGGATGCCATTTTTTCCCCTAGCAACCAAATACAGTACCCTAGCAACAGAGTACACAAAGCCTTATATCTCCGCTTTAGAACATCGTAGAGACACGGGGGTTGGACCGTTTGACTCATGACTCGGAGGGTAATCACTAGTGGATGCAATTTTTTTCCCTAGCAACCAAATACAGTACCCTAGCAACAGAGTAAACAAAGCCTTATATCTCCGCTTTAGAACATCGTAGAGACACGGAGGTTGGACCGTTTGACTCATGACTCGGAGGGTAATCACTAGTGGATGCAATTTTTTTCCCTAGCAACCAAATACAGTACCCTAGCAACAGAGTAAACAAAGCCTTATATCTCCGCATCAGAACATCGTAGAGACACGGGGGTTGGACCGTTTGACTCGTGACTCGGAGGGTAATCACTAGTGTAGCCATTTTTTTCCCTAGCAACCAAATACAGTACCCTAGCAACAGAGTAAACAAAGCCTTATATCTCCGCATCAGAACATCGTAGAGACACGGGGTTTGGACCGTTTGACTCGTGATTCGGAGGGTAATCACTAGTGTATGCCATTTTTTCCCCTAGCAACCAAATACAGTACCCTAGCAACAGAGTAAACAAAGCCTTATATCTCCGCATCAGAACATCGTAGAGACACGGGGTTTGGACCGTTTGACTCGTGACTCGGAGGGTAATCACTAGTGGATGCCATTTTTTTCCCTAGCAACCAAATACAGTACCCTAGCAACAGAGTAAACAAAGCCTTATATCTCCGCATCAGAACATCATAGAGACACGGGAGTTGGATCGTTTTACTTTTGGCTTGGAGTATAATCATATATGATCTCCAGAATTTTGCCACGGCAAGCACCACTCACATTTTCTTCAGGAAATGTACCTATCTAGTTATTATTCTTCTTTTTCTGGACACTTTTTCGGCGCGTAACTCGTCTCGCACGGTTTGGCGTAGTGCCATGAAAGAGGGCTCAAATCGACCGGATTATTGAGGAGAGGTGTGCTATGACTTTTATAAGCGATCGGGTGCAGGATTTCCGAAAGGGGCGCGAAAAACCTCCCGAAAACGTCCCATTGACTTTACATTGCGTCGAACTTTGGCAGGTCATAGCTCCACTCTAGGATTTTGTAGAAACATGTGGGTTACAGCATTTGAAGAGGGTGGTAGGCTCTGTAAGAACATGGATCACATTGGGGTGTAAGTTGTACCCCTGGGGTGTAAGAGGTGCCCAAAAGTGCCCTAATGGAAAGTCAATGGGGCGAAAATCCCATAGACTAACATTGCCAAAAAAATTTGACAGGTCACAGGTCCAAGTGAGGATTTCATAGAAACATGTGGGTTACTAAAATTGAAGAGGGTGCTAGACTCTGTCAGGACGTACCCCACAATGGGGTGTAAGGTTACCATAGCAACCATTTTGGGCACCCTAGCAACCTATACCATTGACTGCCATTATAAAATGCCTAGATGGATATCTTCGCACCACAGTGTCATAGAGACATGGGGGTGGGCTCATTTTACTCAGGCATCCAATCAGTCTCTCAGGATCCTTACAGACTTACTAAGCCACGCCCCTAGCAACCACTTTTGAGCACCCTAGCAACATAAAATACAAACAGTTATATCTCCGCATCAGAACATCTTAGAGACACGGGGGTTGGACCGTTTTACTTGTGACTAGGGGTGTAACAATTGGGCACATCATTGGCCACTCCCAAGCCACGCCCCTAGCAACCAAATTTGAGCACCCTAGCAACCGAATAAACAAAGCCTTATATCTCCGCATCAGAACATCGTAGAGACACAGGGTTTGGACCGTTTTACTTGTGACTCGGAGTGTAATCACTGGGCACATCATTGGCCACTCCCAAGCCACGCCCCTAGCAACCAAATACAGTACCCTAGCAACAGAGTAAACAAAGCCTTATATCTCCGCATCAGAACATCGTAGAGACACGGGGGTTGGACCGTTTTACTTGTGACTCGGAGTGTAATCACTGGGCTCATCATTGGCCACTCCCAAGCCACGCCCCTAGCAACCAAATACAGTACCCTAGCAACAGAGTAAACAAAGCCTTATATCTCCACATCAGAACATCATAGAGACACAGGGTTTGGACCGTTTTACTTGTGACTCGGAGTGTAATCACTGGGCTCATCATTGGCCACTCCCAAGCCACGCCCCTAGCAACCAAATACAGTACCCTAGCAACAGAGTAAACAAAGCCTTATATCTCCACATCAGAACATCATAGAGACACGGGGGTTGGACCGTTTTACTTGTGACTCGGAGTGTAATCACTGGGCACATCATTGGCCACTCCCAAGCCACGCCCCTAGCAACCAAATACAGTACCCTAGCAACAGAGTAAACAAAGCCTTATATCTCCGCATCAGAACATCGTAGAGACACGGGGGTTGGACCGTTTTACTTGTGACTCAGAGTGTAATCACTGGGCTCATCATTGGCCACTCCCAAGCCACGCCCCTAGCAACCAAATACAGTACCCTAGCAACAGAGTAAACAAAGCCTTATATCTCCGCATCAGAACATCGTAGAGACATGGGGGTCGGACCGTTTGACTCATAACTCGGAGGGTAATCACTAGTGGATGCCATTTTTTTCCCTAGCAACCAAATACAGTACCCTAGCAACAGAGTAAACAAAGCCTTATATCTCTGCATCAGAACATCGTAGAAACATGGGGTTTGGACCGTTTGACTCGTGACTCGGAGGGTAATCACTAGTGGATCCCATTTTTTTCCCTAGCAACCAAATACAGTACCCTAGCAACAGAGTAAACAAAGCCTTATATCTCCGCATCAGAACATCGTAGAGACACGGGGGTTGGACCGTTTGACTCATGACTCGGAGGGTAATCACTAGTGGATGCAATTTTTTTCCCTAGCAACCAAATACAGTACCCTAGCAACAGAGTAAACAAAGCCTTATATCTCCGCATCAGAACATCGTAGAGACACGGGGGTTGGACCGTTTGACTCGTGACTCGGAGGGTAATCACTAGTGGATGCCATTTTTTCCCTAGCAACCAAATACAGTACCCTAGCAACAGAGTAAACAAAGCCTTATATCTCCGCATCAGAACATCGTAGAGACACGGGGGTTGGATCGTTTGACTTTTGGCTTGGAGTATAATCATAAATTGTCCCACGAAACTTGCCACGGCAAGCACCACTCACATTTTCTTCAGGAAATGTACCTATCTAGTTATTATTATTATTAGTGGTGCTTGCATTTATGCAAAGCATCACTATTATTATTGCTCAGGGATATTATTATTATTATTATTATTATTCTTATGTCTGCACACTTTTTCGGCGCGTAACTCGTCCCGCACGGTTTGCCGTAGTCCCATGAAAGAGGGCTCAAATCGACCGGTTTTTTGAGGAGATGGTGGCTATGACTTTTATAAGCGGTCGGGTGCAGAATTTCCGAAAGGGGGGCAAAAAACCACCCGAAAAATCCCATTGACTTAACATTACGCCAAACTTTGACAAGTCATAGCTCCGCTTGAGGATTTTGTAGAAACATGTAGGTTACAACATTTGAAGAGGGTGGTAGACTCTGTAAGAACATACATCACAATGGGGTGTAAGTTGTACCCCTGGGGTGTAAGAGGTGCCCAAAAATGCCCAATGAAAAGTCAATGGGGGAAAATCCCATAGACTTAACATTGCAAAAACTTTGACGGGTCATAGGTCCGACCGAGGATTTCATAGAAACATGTGGGTTACTAAATTTGAAGAGGGTGCTAGACTCTGTCAGGACGTCCCCCGCAATGGGGTTGTAATGTTACCCTAGCAACCATTTTGGGCACCCTAGCAACCTATCCCATAGACTGCCATTACAAAATGCCCAGAGGGATATCTTTGCACCACAGTGTCACAGAGACATGGGGGTGGGCTCATTTTACTCAGGCATCCAATCAGCCTCTCAGGACCCTTGCAGAGTTACTAAGCCACGCCCCTAGCAACCACTTTTGAGCACCCTAGCAACATAAAATTCAAACAGTTATATCTCGGCATCAGAACATCGTACCGACACGGGGGTTAGACCGTTTTACTTGTGACTCGGAGTGTAATCACTTGCCACATCATTGGCCACTCCCAAGCCACGCCCCTAGCAACCAAATTTGAGCACCCTAGCAACGGAATAAACAAAGCCTTATATCTCTGCATCAGAACATCGTAGAGACACGGGGGTTGGACCGTTTTACTCAGGACTTGAAGGCTAATCACTAGTGAATGCCAAGAGGTGTTAAGCCCCGCCCCTAGCAACCAAATTTGAACACCCTAGCAACGGAATAAACAAAGCCTTATATCTCTGCATCAGAACATCGTAGAGACACGGGGGTTGGACCGTTTTACTTGTGACTAGGGGTGTAACAGTTGGGCACATCATTGGCCACTCCCAAGCCACGCCCCTAGCAACCAAATTTGAGCACCCTAGCAACCGAATAAACAAAGCCTTATATCTCCGCATCAGAACATCGTAGAGACACGGGGTTTGGACCGTTTTACTTGTGACTCAGAGTGTTATCACAGGGCACATCATTGGCCACTCCCAAGCCACGCCCCTAGCAACCAAATACAGTACCCTAGCAACAGAGTAAACAAAGCCTTATATCTCCGCATCAGAACATCGTAGAGACACGGGGGTTGGACCGTTTTACTTGTGACTCGGAGTGTAATCACTGGGCACATCATTGGCCACTCCCAATCCACGCCCCTAGCAACCAAATACAGTACCCTAGCAACAGAGTAAACAAAGCCTTATATCTCCACATCAGAACATCGTAGAGACATGGGGGTTGGACCGTTTGACTCATGACTCGGAGGGTAATCACTAGTGGATGCAATTTTTTCCCTAGCAACCAAATACAGTACCCTAGCAACAGAGTAAACAAAGCCTTATATCTCCGCATCAGAACATCGTAGAGACATGGGGTTTGGCCGTTTGACTCGTGACTCGGAGGGTAATCACTAGTGGATGCCATTTTTTTCCCTAGCAACCAAATACAGTACCCTAGCAACAGAGTAAACAAAGCCTTATATCTCAGCATCAGAACATCGTAGAGACACGGGGGTTGGACCGTTTGACTCGTGACTCGGAGGGTAATCACTAGTGGATGCCATTTTTTCCCTAGCAACCAAATACAGTACCCTAGCAACAGAGTAAACAAAGCCTTATATCTCCGCATCAGAACATCGTAGAGACACGGGGTTTGGACCGTTTGACTCGTGACTCGGAGGGTAATCACTAGTGGATGCCATTTTTTCCCTAGCAACCAAATACAGTACCCTAGCAACAGAGTAAACAAAGCCTTATATCTCTGCATCAGAACATCGTAGAGACACAGGGGTTGGACCATTTTACTTGTGACTCGGCATGTAATCACTAGTGGATGGCAATTTGTTCCCTAGCAACCAAATACAGTACCCTAGCAACCGGATAAACACAGCCTGATATCTCTGCATCAGAACATTGTAGAGACAAGGGAGTTGGATCGTTTTACTTTTGGCTTGGAGTATAATCATATATGGTCCCCAGAATTTTGCCACGGCAAGCACCACTCACATTTTCTTCAGGAAATGTACCTATCTAGTTATTATTATTATTCTTCTTTTTCTGGACACTTTTTCGGCGCGTAACTCGTCCCGCACGCTTTGTCGTAGACCCATAAATTAGGGCTCAAATCGACCGGCTTATTGAGGAGAGGTGTGCTATGACTTTTATAAGCGATCGGGTGCAGGATTTCCGAAAGGGGGGCGAAAAACCACCCAAAAAATCCCATTGACTTAACATTGCGCGCAACTTTGACGAGTCATAGCTCCGCTCGAGGATTTTGTAGAAACATGTGGGTTACAACATTTAAAGAGGGTAGTAGGCTCTGTAAGAACATGGATCACAATGGGGTGTAAGTTGTACCCCTGGGGTGTAAGAGGTGCCCAAAAGTGCCCCAATGAAAAGTCAATGGGGCAAAATCCCATAGACTTACCATTGCAAAAATTTTGACGGGTCATAGGTCCGAGCCAGGATTTAATAGAAACATGTGGGTTACTAAATTTCAAGAGGGTGCTAGACTCTGTCAGGACGTCCCCCACAATGGGGTGTAAGGTTACCATAGCAACCATTTTGGGCACCCTAGCAACCTATACCATAGACTGCCATTATAAAATGCCCGGATGAATATCTTTGCACCACAGTGTCATAGAGACATGGGGGTGGGCTCATTTTACTCAGGCATCCAATCAGTCTCTCAGGATCCTTACAGACTTACTAAGCCACGCCCCTAGCAACCAGTTTTGAGCACCCTAGCAACATAAAATACAAACAGTTATATCTCGGCATCAGAACATCGTAGAGACACGGGGGTTGGACCGTTTTACTTGTGACTAGGGGTGTAACAATTGGGCACATCATTGGCCACTCCCAAGCCACGCCCCTAGCAACCAAATTTGAGCACCCTAGCAACCGAATAAACAAAGCCTTATATCTCCGCATCAGAACATCGTAGAGACACGGGGTTTGGACCGTTTTACTTGTGACTCGGGGTGTAATCACTGGGCACATCATTGGCCACTCCCAAGCCACGCCCCTAGCAACCAAATACAGTACCCTAGCAACAGAGTAAACAAAGCCTTATATCTCCGCATCAGAACATCGTAGAGACACGGGGGTTGGACCGTTTTACTTGTGACTCGGAGTGTAATCACTGGGCACATAATTGGCCACTCCCAAGCCACGCCCCTAGCAACCAAATACAGTACCCTAGCAACAGAGTAAACAAAGCCTTATATCTCCGCATCAGAACATCATAGAGACACGGGGGTTGGACCGTTTTACTTGTGACTCGGAGTGTAATCACTGGGCACATCATTGGCCACTCCCAAGCCACGCCCCTAGCAACCAAATACAGTACCCTAGCAACAGAGTAAACAAAGCCTTATATCTCCACATCAGAACATCGTAGAGACATGGGGGTTGGACCGTTTGACTCATGACTCGGAGGGTAATCACTAGTGGATGCCATTTTTTTCCCTAGCAACCAAATACAGTACCCTAGCAACAGAGTAAACAAAGCCTTATATCTTCGCATCAGAACATCGTAGAGACATGGGGTTTGGACCGTTTGACTCGTGACTCGGAGGGTAATCACTAGTGGATGCCATTTTTTTCCCTAGCAACCAAATACAGTACCCTAGCAACAGAGTAAACAAAGCCTTATATCTCCGCATCAGAACATCGTAGAGACACGGGGGTTGGACCGTTTGACTCATGACTCGGAGGGTAATCACTAGTGGATGCCATTTTTTTCCATAGCAACCAAATACAGTACCCTAGCAACAGAGTAAACAAAGCCTTATATCTCCGCATCAGAACATCGTAGAGACACGGGGTTTGGACCGTTTGACTCGTGACTCGGAGGGTAATCACTAGTGGATGCCATTTTTTTCCCTAGCAACCAAATACAGTACCCTAGCAACAGAGTAAACAAAGCCTTATATCTCCGCATCAGAACATCGTAGAGACACGGGGTTTGGACCGTTTGACTCGTGACTCGGAGGGTAATCACTAGTGGATGCCATTTTTTTCCCTAGCAACCAAATACAGTACCCTAGCAACAGAGTAAACAAAGCCTTATATCTCCGCATCAGAACATCGTAGAGACACGGGGTTTGGACCGTTTGACTCGTGACTCGGAGGGTAATCACTAGTGGATGCCATTTTTTTCCCTAGCAACCAAATACAGTACCCTAGCAACAGAGTAAACAAAGCCTTATATCTCCGCATCAGAACATCGTAGAGACACGGGAGTTGGATCGTTTTACTTTTGGCTTGGAGTATAATCATATATGATCTCCAGAAATTTGCCACGGCAAGCACCACTCACATTTTCTTCAGGAAATGTACCTATCTAGTTATTATTATTATTCTTCTTTTTCTGGACACTTTTTCGGCGCGTAACTCGTCCCGCACGCTTTGTCGTAGACCCATAAATTAGGGCTCAAATCGACCGGCTTATTGAGGAGAGGTGTGCTATGACTTTTATAAGCGATCGGGTGCAGGATTTCCGAAAGGGGGGCGAAAAACCACCCAAAAAATCCCATTGACTTAACATTGCGCCCAACTTTGACGAGTCATAGCTCCGCTCGAGGATTTTGTAGAAACATGTGGGTTACAACATTTGAAGAAGGTGGTAGGCTCTGTAAGAACATGGATCACAATGGGGTGTAAGTTGTACCCCTGGGGTGTAAGAGGTGCCCAAAAGTGCCCCAATGAAAAGTCAATGGGGCAAAATCCCATAGACTTACCATTGCAAAAATTTTGACGGGTCATAGGTCCGAGCCAGGATTTCATAGAAACATGTGGGTTACTAAATTTGAAGAGGGTGCTAGACTCTGTCAGGACGTCCCCCACAATGGGGTGTAAGGTTACCATAGCAACCATTTTGGGCACCCTAGCAACCTATACCATAGACTGCCATTATAAAATGCCCGGATGGATATCTTTGCACCACAGTGTCATAGAGACATGGGGGTGGGCTCATTTTACTCAGGCATCCAATCAGTCTCTCAGGATCCTTACAGACTTACTAAGCCACGCCCCTAGCAACCACTTTTGAGCACCCTAGCAACATAAAATACAAACAGTTATATCTCGGCATCAGAACATCGTAGAGACACGGGGGTTGGACCGTTTTACTTGTGACTAGGGGTGTAACAATTGGGCACATCATTGGCCACTCCCAAGCCACGCCCCTAGCAACCAAATTTGAGCACCCTAGCAACCGAATAAACAAAGCCTTATATCTCCGCATCAGAACATCGTAGAGACACGGGGTTTGGACCGTTTTACTTGTGACTCGGAGTGTAATCACTGGGCACATCATTGGCCACTCCCAAGCCACGCCCCTAGCAACCAAATACAGTACCCTAGCAACAGAGTAAACAAAGCCTTATATCTCCGCATCAGAACATCGTAGAGACACGGGGGTTGGACCGTTTTACTTGTGACTCGGAGTGTAATCACTGGGCACATAATTGGCCACTCCCAAGCCACGCCCCTAGCAACCAAATACAGTACCCTAGCAACAGAGTAAACAAAGCCTTATATCTCCGCATCAGAACATCGTAGAGACACGGGGGTTGGACCGTTTTACTTGTGACTCGGAGTGTAATCACTAGGCACATCATTGGCCACTCCCAAGCCACGCCCCTAGCAACCAAATACAGTACCCTAGCAACAGAGTAAACAAAGCCTTATATCTCCACATCAGAACATCGTAGAGACACGGGGGTTGGACCGTTTTACTTGTGACTCGGAGTGTAATCACTAGGCACATCATTGGCCACTCCCAAGCCACGCCCCTAGCAACCAAATACAGTACCCTAGCAACAGAGTAAACAAAGCCTTATAACTCCGCATCAGAACATCGTAAAGACATGGGGGTTGGACCGTTTGACTCGTGACTCGGAGGGTAATCACTAGTGGATGCCATTTTTTCCCCTAGCAACCAAATACAGTACCCTAGCAACAGAGTAAACAAAGCCTTATATCTCTGCTTCAGAACATCGTAGAGACACGGGGGTTGGACCGTTTTACTTTTGGCTTGGAGTATAATCATAAATTGTCCCCTGAAATTTGCCACGGCAAGCACCACTCACATTTTCTTCAGGAAATGTACCTATCTAGTTATTATTATTATTATTCTTTTTCTTCTGAGACTAAAATTTCTAACTCTAACTCGTCCTAGAGCTTTCAAGCTACAGCCATCAAACTTTGGACAGACTTTCGGTCTGATCTGACGAGGTGTGCTATATCTTTTCTAACTGATGGGACCTTCCGAATTCCTAAACGGGGCGCTGAAACACCCCAAAATTTCCATTGACTTAACATTGAGACAAACTTTGACGGGTCATAGCTGCGAGTGAGAAACTTGTAGAAACTTGTGGCTTACCACATTTAAGGAGGCTGACAGGCTGTGTAAGAACATACCTCACAATGGGGTGTAAGCTGTACCCCTGGGGTGTAAGAGGCCCCCAAAAGTTCACATTGACTTATAATGGGGCAGGAAACATGCCCATAAAAGGGAATAAAAGCGTCCCAGATTGAATATCTTCACTTTAGAGTGTCTTAGAGACATGGGGGTGGGCTCATTTTACTCAAGCATCCAATCAGTCTCTTAGGATCACCCCAGAGCTATTAAGCCACGCCCCTAGCAACAATTTTGGGTACCCTAGCAACATCTCCCATAGACTACCATTATAAAAAGCCCAGATGGATATCTTTGCACCAGAGTGTCATAGAGACATAGGGGTGGGCTCATTTTACTCAGGCATCCAATCAGTCTCTTAGGATTCTTATTGAGGTATTAAGCCACGCCCCTAGCAACAAAATATGAAGACCCTAGCAACATAATAAACAAAGCCTTATATCTCTGGATCTGAACATCGTAGAGACACAGGGGTTGGACCGTTTTACTTGTGGCTTGAAGGGTGATCATTATGGGATGCCAATTTTTTTCACTAGCAACCAAACTTAGTACCCTAGCAACGCAATACATGTTAGCTTCATGCTAGCTTCCTGCTAATCATGCTAGCTTCATGCTAGCTTCATGCTAATCATGCTAGCTTCATGCTAATCATGCTAACTTCATGCTAGCTTCATGTTAATCATGCTAACTTCATGCTAGCTTCATGCTAATCATGCTAGCATCATGCTAGCTTCATGCTAATCATGCTAGCATCATGCTAGCTTCATGCTAATCATGCTAGCATCATGCTAGCTTCATGCTAATCATGCTAGCATCATGCTAGCTTCATGCTAACGTCATGCTAATCATGTTAGCTTCATGCTAGCTTCATGCTAATCATGCTAGCATCATGCTAGCTTCATGCTAATCATGCTAGCATCATGCTAGCTTCATGCTAATCATGCTAGCATCATGCTAGCTTCATGCTAGCATCATGCTAGCTTCATGCTAATCATGCTAGCATCATGCTAGCTTCATGCTAATCATGCTAGCATCATGCTAGCATCATGCTAGCTTCATGCTAATCATGCTAGCATCATGCTAATCATGCTATCATCATGTTAGCTTCATGCTAATCATGCTAGCATCATGCTAGCTTCATGCTAATCATGTTAGCATCATGCTAGCTTCATGCTAATCATGCTAGCACCATGCTAGCTTCATGTTAATCATGCTAGCATAATGCTAGCTTCATGCTAATCATGCTAGCATCATGCTAGCTTCATGCTAATCATGCTAGCTTCATGCTAGCTTCATGCTAATCATGCTAGCATCATGCTAGCTTCATGCTAATCATGCTAGCATCATGCTAGCTTCATGCTAATCATGCTAGCATCATGCTAGCTTCATGCTAACTTCATGCTAATCATGCTAGCTTCATGCTAGCTTCATGCTAATCATGCTAGCATCATGTTAGCTTCATGCTAATCATGCTAGCATCATGCTAGCTTCATGCTAATCATGCTAGCATCATGCTAGCTTCATGCTAATCATGCTAACATCATGCTAGCTTCATGCTAATCATGCTAGCATCATGCTAATCATGCTATCATCATGTTAGCTTCATGCTAATCATGCTAGCATCATGCTAGCTTCATGCTAATCATGCTAGCATCATGCTAGCTTCATGCTAATCATGCTAGCATCATGTTAGCTTCATGCTAATCATGCTAGCATCATGCTAGCTTCATGCTAATCATGCTAGCTTCATGCTAATCATGCTAGCATCATGCTAGCTTCATGCTAATCATGCTAGCATCATGCTAGCTTCATGCTAATCATGCTAGCATCATGCTAGCTTCATGCTAATCATGCTAGCATCATGCTAGCTTCATGCTAATCATGCTAGCATCATGCTAGCTTCATGCTAATAATGCTAGCATCATGCTAGCTTCATGCTAATCATGCTAGCATCATGCTAGCTTCATGCTAATCATGCTAACTTCATGCTAGCTTCATGCTAATCATGCTAACTTCATGCTAATCATGCTAGCATCATGCTAGCTTCATGCTAATCATGCTAGCATCATGCTAGCTTCATGCTAATCATGCTAGCATCATGCTAGCTTTATGGTAAATCATGCTACCTTCATACTTAAACATACTAACAGCCAGATAGCCTACTAAACTAAACTTATGTCAAACCGTTTTAAACGTTCCGGCTACACTTTCTCAAGCCAACATAAAGTTTGTCTTCAAACTTTACTATCTAGTTATTATTATTATTATTATAGTTTCACATTAACATGCACACTGTGTGCTTTTCCTCGTATGGGGGTTTGTGGGCTTCACTTTACGCGAGAGAGCTTGTAGAGAGAGGATTTCTTCTTGCACGAACATGGATTTAATGCGCGCGTATTGGACTCCTAACATCTGAAATAAATCCAGCACGTCAAGCAGGCAGCTGCACTTCTCTCTGTCTCACATGCACGCGCTCTATTTGTCCGAAGTCTAAACATAAACTAAAGTAGTAATCATTATGTATTTGTTCAGTTTTATGCGTTTCATGCAAGCAGAGGCAAACTACCCCTTTTGTTTAAAATATAATCCGCTGCATCTTGGCGCCTCACTCTCGCGCACGTGCAGAGAGCTGCGCTCTGTCCAAAGTCAGATCAGTAGGTAGTAATCCGGTTTATGATATGCATTTCAAGGAGTTGTAGCAATACATCACTCATGTTAAAAATATAAATATCTGAGAGTTTTTTCCCCCGCTTGGCAAGCCGACCAGACGTGACATGGGGCCGTGGCAGCATCGACGATCCCATTTTTTAATTTGAAGTTCGAGGTTGTGAATGAATTTCGATCGATTTCGATTTAAAATCGAAATCGTGACACCCTTAGTGAATATATATATATATATATATATATATATATATATATATATATATATATATATATATATATATATATATAGTAAAACAGTGACACACCCTTTTTCTGCAAGAACACAGTGGTGTAGTGTAGGGAAGCAGCGATTAACCGGTTTCACTACTAACCGCGCTTTAAAATGTCACGGTTAAGTAACCGTAAAGCCTTCGCTACACCGCGTGTTTTTGTTTCACGCACGCACAAACCAGATCCACGAACCACCAAGAGGCGCATGCGTCATGATGCATTGTATGACAAAGCTCCGCCTTCAAAAGAATATGTGCGCGTGACGCGTCTCTTGGTTGTTCGTGCATCTGGATTGTGCATTGATGACAAAGCTCCGCGTTCAAAAGAATATGTGCGCGTGACGCGTCTCTTGGTTGTTCGTGCATCTGGTTTGTGTGTGCGTGGATGTGTGCGCGCGCACCTGCATCTGTACGTGAAAGAGCCACACTCCAATCGGTCTACTCTGTACAGCATTAAAAACCTCCTGCTCGCGGATCAAACCCGGGCGGGGCTCCTGGTGGTCTGACTGCATTTCATTACGTTGAATTATTTTAACGCGTTAATGATTAATTAATGAATAGCATTAGTTAACACGTTAATCTTGCCACCCCTAATATTTATATTTGACTTTTGTGTAAGGGATAATGTAGAGGCAGCCGGTAGTTATTGGGAAATAAGCCCCGACAGTGTGATCAGGACCCGACGCGAAGCGGAGGGTCTTGTATCACACTGAAGGGGCTTATTTCCCAATAACTACCTGCTACCTCTACATTATCCCGCTTATTACACGGCTACTTGCCACATAAGAAAAAAAACTGGACATGAATATGAATTTTAAACATTTTATTGGCATATTTGTTTTAAATTAACACTTTTATCCTTCCGCGAAACTTTACACAGATGCATAAAATGATCGTAATACCTTATTAAGATCCTCTGTTTCATACTTGTCTGTCTCCATTTTTTCTCTTTTAGTCAGTCTTTGAGAAGTTTTAATCCCCATTCTGTATTTTTGTGTGTGTTGGCTTCGTAGCTGTCATGCTCTATTTTGTCAAGTTCAGTCTCAGTAAGCTGTCTGTGTCTTGTCGTGGTTGTCCAGTGTTTGTCACAAGATGGCGCCAAACAGATAAAGATCTTATTGATCTTTATTGGCGCGGAGCGATTTTACTCGTGCAAGTAGTCCGGCTATGCGTTATTAATTTGGAGCGGTTATTATTTGAAAATAACGAACCTGCAAATGTCTCAACTGACCAATCAGAATCAAGCATTCCAGAGAGCCGTGTAATAAGTAATATTAAGCTTCACCTGTCAAAATGACTTGCAGTACCTGGTTCAGGATGACCCTGTGTAATTATTCATTTTGAGAGGCTCTTATCATTTTTACTTCATATATTTTACTTCAATACTTCAAACAAACCAAAATAATATAACTTTATTCAGTCCAAATGTAAAGTTACATTTATTCAAAAGATCATTCAAATTAATAGCCTACAGGTTTCAAAGGCACCTATACGGTTTAAGTCAAAGCCAGCCAAGTTATTATTATTATCATTTGTCCAAGAATTGTAGAGAAAATACACAAACTGAAAATACAGAAAAATTTAGCAATTGTTCAAAAATTTATTCATGTGATTTTATACATTAATGTTGTAAAATAAATGAATCCTTAATAACCGTAATAACCGTACAACCGTGATTATTTATCAGACTATAACCGTACCATCAAAATCTATAATCGCTGCATCCCTAGTGTAGTGCAGGGTATACGCAGGTATACGGAGTATACCCACCTTTTTATTTGATGGCATGGGGTATACCCACTCCTACTGGGGGCATAAATTAAGAGTATACCCACTTCTACTGGGGGCATAATTTAAGAGTATACCCACTTCTTCAGACACCACTACACCACTGCAAAAACACTATTATTTAGGAAAAGGCGTGCAATGCATCTTGGGAAAGCTTAGGCTGTGAAGGATCCATTCGTTCTATCCCAGATAAAGGAGGACACATTCTGAAGCTGCATTTTTAGCATCCTTGGAATTGGGACAGCCTTACTAGCCTTACTACTCACCCTGCTGTGATGCAATTAGGGATGCTAAACAATTAATCGCGATTAATCGTTAGTAGAATAAAAGTTTTTGTTTACATCACATATGTGTGTAAACTGTGTATAATAAATATGTATATATATAAATATGAACACATTTATGTATAATTTTAAGAAAAAAATGTATATATTAAGTATTTATATTTATATATAATATAAATTATACATAAATATACAAATGTATATACACATGTAAACATTTCTAAAACATATACATGCATGTGTGTACATTTATTTATACAAATTTATTATACAGTTCACACACATATATGATGTAAACAAAAACTTTTATTCTGCTAACGATTAATCACGATTAATTGTTTAGCATCCCTAGATGCAATCAATCTTAAAATGCAGCATTTGGAGGTAGCAGCCTTCAAATTGGGACACAATATGATTATATTTGGTTATATGTAACCTAGAATATTAAAGGGGTTGTGAACTGTGAAATTTTCATTGATGTTTTGACAGTTAAGAGGTCGTTGTCAAGCGACTGTGATGTCATAGTCATGCGAAAGACCCCTCTGCCGGAGAATATCCACAATTTTTAAATCATTATAACGAGCAATTCCACACATGCACAGATGGGGGTATTGAAACTTTTTACATATGTAACACTGTTACCCAATAATAGCTGTGGTCGATTACATCCAGGTGGTTTTGCATAGAGACTCAAAAGCATGGTAGATAAAAGTCTATTACTTACTAATTATTATGATGTTTTTTTTATGTAAAAACACTATTAGTGGACCACAGAGAACTGTACAAAATAATAAAATAAGCCAGTTTATGACCCATTTAACTAAATATTTGTAAGATTAATGTGTACATCTGAAAGGCAAGGTGGGGTTGTAGACCATCTGTCTTAATTGTCAAATACCGTCCTGCATCATGAAGTATTTTAGTGTGGACTCTTTTTTTTCTGAGTTTTTCACCTTTTCATAATTTTAAACAGGAGTGATGAATGTCAAATTAATACATTCAGCTTCTCTTAGAAGTCAGAAATAAATCAAGCGTAACATTCAACCATTTTTCTATCAGGGACTGCAAGTAATTAACTGTAATTGATCTATGGCTAATTCACGCCCCCAAACGCAATGATCCAATCACAGTGCGCATAGCAACCCAATACACTAGGACATTCTTTCCTTACACGACAATTGAAATGCATTGCAGTTAGTCAGTTTTCATCCATTTATATAAGTTATTTCTTGTCATTTTAAGTTTAAAATGGTCAAACGGTGTGCATGGGGTACATGCAACTCCGACACTAGGTATCCCGAAAGGCTGGGCAACGGTGTGTATTTTTAACCCTTTCCCAAGCCACATCTCAACCGAGATAAGTGTCTGCTTAATCCATATTAAGTTATGCGGTAGACCACAACACCAACTAAACGTGGATAAATTAAACAAGGATGTCCAAGCTAAGTATTTGAACGTTATCATTAACATCTCTTAACGTAACATTAGCCTAACATTAGAAAACGTTAACGTTAGCTTCTAGCTTTGTTGTACATCATGCCACTTCATTAACGTATCTGTAAATAATTGAGATAACCAATGTTATTTTTAATAGCAATGTTGTGCTGAATGATTCATGTAAATACTGTAGCACCAAACTAACGGAGAGGTAACTTACTCTTGGTAAAGAAAGTAAAAAGACTTGTTCTGGAAACGTATGCTGAAGCTTTTCATCAAACTTCTTAACAATAAAATTATTAGTATAACCCTCAATGCATAGTTAAGGCCCTTTTGGCGACTTTGAGATGATATATAGTCTTTCTGTCTCCAAAAATCATCAATTGCCTCATGTGAAACGTCTTCTACTCTGACAGCTGCCATATAGCGTCTGTCACCCAATGTTGATTGTTTGTACAAATGAGTGGAGGGGGCGTGGCTTAGCCATCGGTCAATTGGGCACGTACAAAAAAACATCATAAAGTGCTTTACTATTTTACTATTTTCTTTGTAAAACAGTCAATATGAAAATTGAGAGATAACAATAATTATATTTTAACATAAAAAATGCTTTTGTGACAAATGATCTTACACATACTGCTGGATTTACCATTATAGAAACATAAACAAATGATTTTCTGTGATAAATTTGTTTAATAAATTTGTTAAGCACTTTATTTATTTGGAGTTTAATATATTAACAGCTGGACTGTTATTTTAACAAAATATAATATAAAATATAAAAAACACTCCCTCAGGCTTTATGGCACATTGGAAATAATGTAAAGATCGGGTCTATATTCTTCAGGTACCAGTCTGCTATCATCTCTAGTAAAATCTAGTTCCCATTAAGATGTTTAAGGGTGTATGTATGTGGCATGTAAACTCACTGACCTGTTTGTTTGAAGAAGAGTAGGTGTGGTTTGGCAGTCAATGTACTTTAATGGCATAATGGGATAATGGTTCAGAGGATACGCTGTAGGGAGGGGTGCTCCAATAGAGGACGCATGTCAACTACTGAAAAAAACACAAAGAGGTCAGACTTCCTCCGGATATGCTGAAGTGCCTATTTCAAGTGTATACCTCATACAATTTTGCCAAGATTGATGACCTGGAACCCTTTGAAGACAGATTGATATTTACACTTGAATTTTGTTCCCTTTTGTCCCTATATGACCACACTGCCATGTTAATATCAAACCAGATGTTTTTGTTCATGCTTGTTTTTAGTGCTGTCATCAGGTAATTCGGATGTTTTTCATTCCGGCCCTTACCGGAATGAAAAGTAGTGTCTGTTCTGGTTTCACAGTTTTATGCCCATATGTTGGTAATGAACCTCACACATTGGATTTCGGCCACCTTGATAGCGACTAAAGCTCTTTCCGAATGCCGAGAGCGAAGCCGGGGCACGACCCTCCACATTCCACTGTTGTTATGTCTACATCTATTGTTTTGGTCTTAGGTGAAGTCGTGCCTCCGCTTCTAGCCGTTTTGGCACCGAGAACTTCCCATTCAAAAGCACTTCTTCTGTTTTCTGTGTGAGAAGTAATTGTGCCATTCAGTTTTTCTTACCCGAGGTCCACTGAAAACCAATAGACAGCATAATGCCTGGTTTCCCTCAGAGTGAGAACAGATCTGTATTCGCTCTGGACTGTTGTGATTATACGTGCATTAGTGCACAGACTCCAGATTAATGGAGATGCTTATTATTTTAGTTAGGTCAACATGTTCACATTGGACTCGATTGTGAGTCGAACCTCTGATGCATGCAAATGTTTTAGATCGCCCAGGTTTCTTGTATGTGATAATATTGCTTTTGGTCAGAAACACACTCTGTTCAAGTTCACAAAACTCACACATGGATGCATGGTCATCCTATTGTACATTCTCAACATGCATTCTTGCATTGCTGTGACTGTAATGATGATTAATGCTCGATCAGCACAAACACAACTGTAGGCCGAGGGAGGGGAGATCACTTTAGCTGGGTCGGGATCGAACAGGAACCTGGAAAATTTGTAGATAAAGTCTAAATGAATTAGTCAGGAAGTCTGGGAAAGCTAGTTTGTAAGGGTAAGTCTGTCCTCGAGACGCTGTTTTGTGAAGTACAGGACTGGCTAGGAATGTGCGAAAAATATCAAAACAATGTTTTTAAACCTGAAGACTATTATGATCTACATGTGGAAAGTAGTAATTATTTATTTTATATACACTTTGATAATTACTTTCACGCATTTTAAGAAGTGGCTAATTCGTATTAATTGGTACGACCACATTCAAAATAAAAGTCTGTTGAAGTTGACAGAAAAATATTTCTTTTGTATAGAAAAATCTACTTTTAAAATAAAGATTAAAAATTACTTTTTATTTCTTATAATCACCCTCAAAAGATTTGTACTTTCATTTTTAGTTAAAAAATAAAAATGCAATGTTGTGATTAGGGATCGCGATTAATCGTTAGCAGAATAAAAGTTTTTGTTTACATCATATATGTGTGTGAACTGTGTATAATAACTTCGTAAAAATAAATGTACACACATGCATGTATATGTTTTAGAAATATTTACATGTGTATATACATTTGTATATTTATGTATAATTTATATTATATATAAATATTTAATATATACTTTTTTTCTTAAAATTATACATAAATGTGTTCACATTTATATATATACATATTTATTATACACAGTTTACACACATATGTGATGTAAACAAAAACTTTTATTCTGCTAACGATTAATCGCGATTAATCGTTAAGCATCCCTAGTTTTGATGAAAATGTATCATATTTTTATTTGATTATTTTAGAAAAAAATAAAGTGTTACACTTTATGAATTCAGTTTATTAAAAATGCTTTTTAGTAAGTGAAATGAAATTAACCATTAAAGAAAATGAAAAGTGAAGTTAAACAGAAAAAATGGGATTTGTAAAAATAAAAAACTAAATTTAAAATAAATAATATAAAATAAATGGCCATTGTAGGGCACCATGACTCTACATTTTAAGCATAATAAGAGTTTGTTTAAAAAAAGGCCAAGTTCAAGTCATGTGTGTGGCAAATAATTAAAGATCAAGTTTGATTGTTCAAGTTTTTAATCTTCAGGATAATGAAGTTGTGGTGCTCCTATAATTTTCAATGGATGCTCTTATTATTTTTTGCAGGTGCTCCTAACTTTTACATTTGGGAGCACCAGTACTACATATAAAAAAAGTTAATTTCAAGCCCTGTTTTTTAAATAGAGAATGTCAAAATATAAATAACTTGTTTTTAAAAATGTGCTCATTCTGACTAAATTTGCCAGCACGGGTGATTTTTGGATAAACTATTCCTTTGATAAAAATGTTACGCTTCAAATCTGCATCCATCATTTTTATCAGTCTACTGTGAAACATAACCTTGAGGTTAAGAGTTTTCCTTGAATTAAGCAAGCTGTATTCCAGTTCAGATGGTAAATTAAAAAGTGAAAAGTGATTGTGCGGTTTGATTCAGCCTGATCTCACGAGAATTCGTATGAATTAATATGAATTAGCCAACTCGTAAAATATGTATGAATTCTCGTGAGATAGCGTTATTTAATGTCATTCAAGCAGTTAGTTCCTGTTAGTTCTTAGAAAGAATAAATGGCAAAGTATACATATGAAATAAATAATGTATCTTCGCTATCTGTTTCCACAATGACAACAGAAGACTAATCCACTGAGATTTTCTGATGAGATTTTGATTTGTTATGGAGAAGTGAATGTAAACTGAATCCCAGAATGCTTTGCCGAATCCTCTTGTTATAAAAAAAATGTTTTCTATCTTGTCCTGTTTCTTAGCTTCTAGAGAGTCTCCTTAAATACACAATAAAATCCTTAAGCATAGATGTTCGTGTTAAGAAGAGCTTGGTTTAACGTCAGGGATTAGTTGAAATGTGTGTCACTTACTTCAGTGCATTATAAAGCTCAGTATGGCAGTGACCACTGGTGATAAGAGATGTTAAAGGACGGGGTTGCCGTATCTTTGAATCTCTTTGTGCTGTGAGCTGCACAGACGTCTCAGATGTGACTGATGTTTTGTTAGGGCTTATGTGTTCAGAGGCACCAGGAATTGCTTGGTACTGTCATCAGAAATCCTTTATAGAGAACTAACTACAGATCCAAAACTGACCCATAGCCTGATGAACAGCAAAGTTAATGTATAGGTCTGTGCATCGTTTTTTTTTTGTGTTTATGTAAGTGCTTAACACAAACATAACACACATGTAGAGTATTCAGCAAACCTAGACTAGTAAAAGTTTCACAAGATATATGTTCTGATAACCGAAAGCCTTCAAAGATTTTAAAGGACACGGACTTGCATGCAATGCAAATATCTGCAGCGAGATGCATATGATGCATGTAAATATTTTACAGTGGTGCTTGAAATGTAGCCATGCAAAGTGTGATTGGTGCACTGGGGTGTGACTATGCAAATTATCCTCAGTTTAATACATACACTGAAGCTGGGTCTATGCAAATGACCTGCAGTGAGATGTAGTTGCTGGAAGTGTAGCCATGCAGATGCGATTTGTGTGCTGGGGTGTGACTATGCAAATGATCTGCAGTGGGATGCATATGCCGGGGTGTGGCCATGCAAATGAGCTCCAGTGAGATGCACATGCTGGGAGTGTGGTGATGCAATGCCATTGAGATGTAGACAGACTTTGGGTGACATTTTCTTGTCCTGTGTGGCTGTTCTCTGTCTCGGGATCCCTGAATATGGCAGCAATCTCAGAGATAACCTGCGATATTGAGGTATGTTTGCAGTATGTTCACTTATTTGACTTTGAGGAATTAGACTTTGCATTGTCAAAAGTCAAACATTGTGAATAACTGTTTGCTGTTTACATTGACTAAAGGTGTCATGCATTTGGATTGAACTTTTTAGGTTCGTTCTTTGAGAGCATGATACGTGCAGAAGAATACTCTGATATGAACTCTGCAGTAAAATGATTGATTTGATTGAACTGTTTTGATATGAACTCAACATTGTTGTCAGTTTATAATAAAAAATACACAAATATTTGCCTTTCAAATACATTTGTGCTTTAATGTTTGTGTATGGTTCTCTCACTCTCACTCACTCGCACACACACGCAGTCACAAAGAGTTTCGCTGTGCAGATTCACACAACAGCACTATTCACACACAATCTCAGCTCTGCTGCAGTCATCACAGCATCTGACAACATGAGCTCATATCAAACACATCACTTGACTGAATTGAGAATGATTTCTTACTGTCCGGTTGTATCTGAGAATGGCAAATATAAAGAATCTGTTGTTTTACTGCTTATACCTCAATTTGTATGATGGTGAATATCAAACAACTTTAAAAATAAAAGCTGTGGTGCGTAATGCTAATAAGAAAAATAGCATTGGTCAAATAAACTGGTAGTCCCATTTTACATTTCAGACATGATAGCAATATGGGATTAAGTATAATTCAAGATCTTGCATTTTGATGCTTTGAATGATGCTACATTTATTATTAATGTATTGTTGATTTTCCATCTCTTTGAAAAACTCAAATCTGTCCTGATTCAGTCTATTGTTTCTTATCTCAGTGACCCACAAATAGAGTTTAAGAGTGGGTTTGAGATCTAGGACATGCTTTGAAATTCCTTAATCTTGCTCTTAAAATCTCTGAGATGTTTTAAGACTTTAATACCAAGTACAGTGGCGCATTAAGGCATGAGGAATCATGGGACTGCATTTAATGGGGGTGCATGAGGCGCCTGCAAAAAAAGCGTGGCTTTTAACAACTTATTTCACGTCACTGTGCTGTCCCTTAACCTGTTTGGGACTAGGAGAATGTGCCCTGCTGCACAGACTCAGGTGGTGCATTTGACTTCATGCGCCGCTGCACAGACAGATCAGTGTATGACATCAAGTACAGTGAGAGCAGCTTGAAAACAATACTCCTCTCCTTTGTCATATGCCGATAGAGCAGGAATGTGTCCAAAATATCCCCTATATCTTAATTCACTATTCTCATACATTAGTTCACATGTAGTCCACTTAAATGAGTTAATGAAAACGAGTGAGTGAATTCTGACACTAAGCGTTGTAAGCAGCATAAGCAATGGATCGAAACTAAGGCTTCACAGACACAGATCAATGCAGTGCTTTCAGCCTTTCTAAGCATGATGTGATTTTGGTTGTGTGCCTGAGTATTTCCAGTTAAACTGCATAGAAAAAGACATAAGTTTACCAGTTATAATTTTACCCACCCAGTGTCTGATCTAAGTTTACCTCACCCACCACACTCACTCACTCACTCTCACACTCGCTCGCTCACTCACACTTACTCACTCGTTCACTCACAATTACTCACTCACTCTCACACTCGCTCGCTCACACTTACTAACTCACACTCGCTCACTCACTCACTCACTCTCACACTTGCTCACTCACTCACACTCGCTCGCTCGCTCACTCACTCTCACACTCGCTCGCTCGCTCACTCACTCTCACACTCGCTTGCTCAAACTAACTAACTCACTCTGACACTCGCTTGCTCACTCACACTCCCTCATTCATTCACACTTGCTCACTCACTCAATCTCACACTCGCTCGCTCACACTTGCTCACTCACACTCGCTCATTCATTCACACTTGCTCACTCACTAAATCTCACACTCGCTCGCTCACACTTACTAACTCACACTCGCTCGCTCACTCACTCACACTCTAACTCACTCACTCACTCACTCACTCTCACACTCGCTCGCCCTCACACTTACTAACTCACACTCGCTCACTCACACTATAACTCACTCACTCTCACACTCACTCACTCAAACTAACTAATTCAATTCAATTCAATTCAATTCAATTTTATTTATATAGCGCTTTTCACAAAAGTCAATTGTTTCAAAGCAGCTTTACATAAATAGAAGCAGTGAAAAGCACAGAAAACGACAGATAGCACAACAGAATACATGATAGCATGAGCAGTTAAATTTGCTGCGGCTATGACTCAATATTATAATTGCACGTATTACTAAAGCAACGTATAGAAGAGGAAGCTAGGTAAAGCCCAAAAAGGCTGCCTCCCCGGGGTGAAAAACCCCCTAGGAGAAAAAAACTAACTAACTCACTCACTCTCTGACACTCACTTGCTCACTCACACTCACTCACACTCGCTCACTCTCACACTCACTCGCTTACACTTACTAACTCACACTCGCTCACTCACTCACACTTTAACTCAATCACTCACACTCACTCACTCACACTGTAACTCACTCACTTGCTCGTTCTTTCACACTTACACACTTACTCACTCTCACACTTGCTCACTCTCACACTTGCTCACTCTCACACTCACTCGCTCACACTTACTAACTCACACTCGCTCGCTCACTCACTCACACTCTAACTCACTCACGCTTGCTCACTCACATTCACTCACTCACACTCGCTCACTCTCACACTCGCTCTAACTAACTCACTCACTCTCTGACACTCGCTTGCTCACTCACACTCAGACTCGCTCACTCTCACACTCGCTCACTCACTCACTCACACTCTAACTCACTCTCCCACTCACTCATTCACTCACTCTCTCACACACATTTTACACTGAAATTCACTTGTTTCACAAAATGCTAAACACAGGCAGGCAAAAGTTGAACACAACTACAACACAGTTGTCATCAAGAAAACACAACAACTCAAAATTCTACACACTTTTTTCTAATGGTATTTTTTACCAATTGTTTGGACTGGACACAGTCTGAGAGGCAGATAAAGAGTATAATGAAGAACAGGACACCAGAGACGATGCAGTTGGCAAAATTTGCTGACTTTGTACAAAATACAAGTGCAGCTTACAGTAATATTGAAATCCTACTATTAATGCAATATTTACAGTAAAGTATTCACTATATTCACTGAACTGTATTTTAGAATGTATATATAGAATGTATTTTTCTGTAAGCAGATGTCCTGGATGTTGTGTTTTTCACTTTTTAAGGTAGTGTCTTATGTATGCTTTCCAGTGTTATATATTATAGACTTATGTGTGTATGATTTAAAAGCTTAGTTTGATTTTGAGTACAGGTGAAAAGGTTTTGAAGGAATTGTTTGATTTTGCCAAAAGAGTCAGGGGTTCTGTGAATTTAGTTTGACACTTTGGATTTGTGTTTAAGGTTTTTAGAAACTTTTGTTTTAGCAATTCAGAAAAACTGTAAAACTATACAGCAGTCATGTCTGTTTCTATGCACTTTAACTGGAAATACTCAGGCACACAATCAAAATCACATCATGTCTTAGTTTCTATCCATTTTATATAGATACAGATCCAACATAACCATATTACAGTTTTTTTGAATTGCTAAAACACTAACCCCCATTCTCTGAACCAAATTCATAGTGGCCGAAACGCATTTGTCAAATCATGCACTCTTTTTGCAAAATTCTAAACACAAACTTCTCACTAAAACACACATTTCACACTGCAATGCACTTGTTTTATAAATGCTAAACACAGGCAGGCAAAAGTTGAACACAACTAAAACACCGTTATCATCGAGTAAACACAACAACTCAAAATTCTACACACTTTTATCTAATGGTATTTTTTACCATTTGTGTGAATTGGAAACAGTCTGAGAGGCAGATGAAGAGTATGAGGAAGAAAAGGACACCAGAGACAATGCAATTGGCAAAATTTGCAGTTGGATTGATGACTTTTTACAAAATACAAGTGCTGCTTACAGTAATATTGAAAACTTACTATTACTTGCAGTACTTACAGTAAAGTATTCGCTATATTCACTGAACTAAACTTGTGATTACAGTAATAGAGATTTTTTTAAAGTATTTGTCAAGTGTGTTGTTATGTACAGTAAACATGTATTTCTGTAAGCAGATCTCCTGGATGTTGTGTTTTCCATTTTTTAAGGTACAGTAGTGTCTAATGGATGCTTGTAGTGTTTTATAATATAGACTTATGTGTGTATGATTTGAAAGCTTAGTTTGATTTTGAGTACAAGTGAAATGGTTTTGAAGCAATTGTTTGATTTTGCTAGAAGAGTCAGGGGTTCTGTTAATTTTGTTTAAAATTGGGATTTGTGTTTAAGGTTTTGAGAAAATGAGTGATGGTTTCAAAAAATGTGTTTTAGCAATTCAGAAAAACTGTAATTCATTACCCATAATGCATAGTATAGTAATGACAGCAATATTATTGGCATTTGGTTTTGTGGGTGTGACTTCATTATTTGATGGTTGGATCTTGGTTGATGTCTAGTGCTTCAGGCTTTTTAATGGCCTATATGTTGATAGAGTTGTGAGGTTGAGGGTTGGTACTGATTGTTGCCCAGGGGCAGTGGTGCAGCTCAATGCAGTTGAAGGACACCGTGTCCCATGCAGGGTCTAGTGCTATAAAAGCCTGAACTCATGCACGGACCACTGGGTCTGCAGCGGTGAATGAGGGAATGAGGAGCTGGCTTCGTCAAGGCAAAAAATTCATACGGTTTCATCTACCTCAAGGTGTTTCAGGTGAGTTTCGGTCTGCATGTAGAAAAAGGAAGGACATAAATCTTTAAATCTTCTTTATTTGTCTTGGCATCCCATCGTCCTGTCCTTTTCTTTTTTGTTTTTACTCCTCTTCAATGAAGACTGGTCAGATAGGAGATTTGTATTGTATGAGAATGTTGATTTCTTAAACAGATGTTTCTTTATTGAACAAAAATCTTGTATATTTGTTACTAATTTTGAATCGAAATACAAACATTTGCATTGTATTACATTAGGCCGGCCATTCCCAAACTGTGGTCCGCGGACCACTAGTGGTCCGTGAGGGTACTGCAGGTGGTCCGTGTAAAGGCAAAATTAAATATAAAATAATAAAAAAAATTAAGAAAAATATATTTTTTTAAGAATATTTTTTAAGAATCTGTTGTACTGATGTGATGACCAGTTATAGTTTTAGTGTAAACCTATTTAGAGGTGCAGATAAATTCAGGAGTATTAATGAGTATTATACAGGTAAGGTGGTCCGCGAAAATTCTTGATTACAAATAGTGGTCCACACACACAAAAAGTTTAAAAAACCCTGCATTAGGCTACATCATAGTTTCTTGACATTGTAGAGCTTTATTTTTAGACTCCATTGAGCAGTGCCTTCAAATAGGTCAGTAAAGCTCATGGATAGATTGAATATTGATCAAACATGCATGTGACATAAAGCAGGTCATTAACTCTTCATTATTGCTGTTTGTTAAAACAAGTGTCAGTATATCTAATGTTCATACTTTTGCCTACTTCATAATCCTATAGATTTATATTGAATGATAAACCATACATAGACACCAGAAATATCATTGAGACTAATGGATTTGACCAATGGTTCGGGACAGTTATCACCCATCCAAAATGACACTTTGATATCTGTTGTTTAATATGTAATATATTTCCTAATATCCCATTCTAGGCCTTTATTTCCAGACACTGTGCTGTCCCAAAACACTCCAAAAGTCAAATTTGATTTAATTTGATTTGTAAGTTCATGAATAATTATATAAAGGGGTGAATATCGTCTATTGATAAAAAAGTTATTACTTGATGAAACATCAATTTCTATAAAAAAAAATTGTTGTAACTCGGTCGTTTCTGGCATGCTGGGGTGCTTTGAGTCTTTGACTCCATATAGCACAATAAAATCCCCAGATCTGTACCTGAGGATAATAAAAATAATTCCAGTAAGCGCCTTTGTTACATACTGGCATATTTTGCTTTAAACATCCACATGGTTTCATCCAGACCTCTGCATTTTATTCATTAGACTTATTTACTGTTTATTTTCTTTCTCTCACCGTCCTTCCACTGTAACATCCCTTCACCTAAAACCTGAACTCCACCACTGCCCCTTTTAAACCGGTTTGACCCTCCTCTCCAAACGTCCCTGTCTCTTGTGTTTGGAGATGACAGAGTGTACAGTAGCCCCAGTAGCTATGGAGGACAGTGACCGTGATGTTGACTCTGCGTCAGATGAGCAGAACTCTGTCCCTGCGTCACCTGAACCCAGGGCGCATACAGAGGAAAAGGTATTGATGCATGACCCCTCTTCCACTGAGACATCTCACCTTTCTTAAAGGTGCAAATGTGGAGGTGCTTTGACAGAAATGCAATATAATATATAACTATATTATCAGTGGTGTATAAAAACCTTAAATAATGAACTGTTAGGCCTTAATTACATTAGGAAGCGTGCATACCAAAGCGTTTATACCGGTGACCGGCGTATGCTTTCAATTGTTTCAAAAATATCAGCTGGTGGGTTTGAGTGGTTTTTCGCTCACGATTTTTCCATGCTTAGCGCTGAGCGCCGAGTTTAAAAAAATTTCAACTTTGGGTTAAAAGCTCACATCGTCAATGTCACTTCTAACTCGGACGACCAATCACAGTAGAGGAGGGGTGGGACAAATATCACAACAACCAACCGGTGCATCGTTCAACAACAAACAAAGCAGAAGTATCAAAGCAACCAAAGTGCTCAGCTGAAAAAAAGCTGTCAACGCCTACAGTCGGCGCTCGCCTGGTGTTTTCAGCGTACGTGCACAGTCAAAAGCACAGCATAGTTTATTTTGACAGCCGTTTGACGCATACTCATTGCAACAAAATGCTAAATCCCTCTTCTGGCCTACATACTACATACTCATGTACAGGCACTTTTGACCTATGTGTACAAAGTATGCGCAGTTAAAAAATCTGCTGGTGTGCGTACTATGTGTGTGTACTACTCTGATGCTGTCACATGCATTTTGCTCACACCAAAATGGCAATGAATTTTAACATGCTATAATAAATGATCTATATGGTATTTTGAGCTAAAACTTCATATCTACAATTTTTGGACACCAAATCTTACATCTTAAAAAAGTCCCCTTTATCACTAACGGGCGTACACACCAAACGCAAATTCAACGATTTGCGCGAATAGATTACATACAAAGTCAATGTAAATAGCAAATAGACGTGAACTCACGTGGGGCGATGCAAATGACGCAAAAATTCGCTATTTGTCTCAAACGTGTCTTCGCGCAAGTTGAAAATATTCAACACAAGTGAAAAATTCGCATGACACGAAGTTAAATCCCACGAGTAATTTAGAACGAAAAATGTGATGCTTCACATTTGAAGTGTACGCAGCATAATATTAAAGACTTTTGACATTCCTGCCTGAAAAGCAGCTTAACCCCAGATTTACAAGCCTGGCCAGACCTCTTTAGGCTGGTTTATCCTGTTTGTTTATCACAGCATGGTTGTATATAAGTTGTGGCCCGTAGCTGTTCAGTTTCACCTTCATGTCAGACTATGGCATTCAGACTTTTTTGTATTGTAGGACTCTTGTGTACAACACATGCCCTGTAGGGCACACATTCTTTTCATAACTGAGTTTTTTTTTAGTTTCCAAGATGACTTTTCAAGAAGTTTCGGTATGTAACCTTAAACTTGTTAAAATCTTCATTGCTGATGCTTAACACACTGGTGCGCATTTTAAAGGCCAGATATGGGAAGTGAGACATTTTTTATTTGTCTTCTGTGTGGTGAATCCGAGTGTGTTTTTTTAGTGGAGTGACACCAGCACTCTTCAGTCCACTGCACTCTCTAGAAATACAACCACAGTGAAGGTCCATTTATACTTCTGTGACAGACGTACGACACTGTGACACTGCCTACTAGCGGCCTGCATGTGTTATTGCACAATTATATGAACAACAACGAAGGACCTACTCAAAACTATAAATCCTGTACAATAAATCTGCATAGTGTAAGATCTTGATGCCATTGTTAATGCATTGACGTCACTTCTTTTAGACGATACTCATCAGAGATGAAGTGCCTGAGATATACTCAAATAATGTATCCTGCTTGACTCATTTTCAACACAGTTTCTACCAAAAGTCCTGAGGTCTAATAGAAACTCATACGTTACAATCCAAATCCAAATATTTGTCATGCTCAGTGGAACAAAGTGGCCAATAGTATACCAATATCAGATAATTGTGTTACATCACATTAAGAGGTCCTTTTGTGTCCAAAGAAATGTACCCGACCCAAAATGACGCGAATTACTTTTTACCCGAACCCCACGTGCATAAATAGTTTTTTAAAAGAAAGACCCAAGCTGAGTCAAACCTGAGAGAATTAGACCTGAGTCCGAAGCGAACCAGTGGCAATTTTATTTGAACCCAACTGGACTTGAATGTAAACGGCACCGACGTGTGTGCAGTCTGTATCCCCACACGCTCTCGGGTCTGTTCGGCAAACACATTCATTTTAAATTACCCGTTACCCGATGCCGTTAATATACGCAACCCATGGCCGAGGCACATATGAAACTTTTAGACCCGAACCCACTCAGGTCAGACCACAGGTTTTCAGATCTAAGTGGACCTGTGAAGACCTCTAATCACATTACATTTGGATTTATGCATCTGTCAGACACTTTTCTTCAAAGTGACTTAGTGTAATACAAGCTACACATTTTTCATCAGTATGCGTGTTTCCTGGGTTTGAACCCATGACCTTTGGCTCTGTTAATGCAATGATCTACCACTGAGCTATACAGGAGCTCATTGTGTTCTGTACAGATGCAAAAAAATTTATCTAACCACTTAATACCTCTTATTTTCTTTTCTATGTTCCGTAACTTTCCATTCATATCCATTTTCTCGATTAAACCTCTACTTTTGCGCCTGTCCGTCTGTTTTTCCCTGACCCCTCCCAAATACACCTGAGCTCAGCACTTCCCTAAAGAAGACTCGGAAGATTCAGAGCTGGAGCACATCATGGGACATCACCCTCCCACTGACTGGCACGCATCCGGGCACCATAAGGGTGATGGTGAGGGTCACAGCAGACCCCACACCCCGGGCACGCCCACCTTCCTGAGGCCCGTGGCGGCACCCAGGAGCCCGGGAGAGTTAGACCACGAGTCCAGAACCGTGGCTCACCGCGGCCATGTGGACTTTAACCTGCCGTCTCCAATCAGCCCCTCCAGGCCTAGAAGCCCCTGGGGTTGTTATGATCCGTATGCTGCTGAGGTAAAAAATAGTGGACTAGTTAGATAACATTATGATGTCAGCATGTATGCATACAATCCAAAATGAAAATCAAAGGTTGTTGACATTGCTTTAAACTGGCATGTTGTTTGATGTCGCGTGGCGTGTCTTATTTACTGAGATTTATTTTCATGTAAATAAATACCTTGGTGGATGACAGTTTTATGACAATACCACAATGAAATGAGATCAGTATTAGATACATGATGTTTGCAATGAGCACTATTGAGTACTATGTTAAATGAAGATACTTTGGTACTGAAGTACAGAAGTATGGTAATCTGAATTTGGTATTATAGCTAGAGCTGTTTTTTGTGCTTTTCTTGCTCTGATTTTTTTTTTTTTGAAAAGTCAGTTTTAAGCAACATTAAACTAAACTGCATAAGTTCTTTTAGATCTAATAGCAGATTAATCTTATCTCCATCTAATTGTGTTTATGTCACTTCCTTTTTAGGGGAACATGGATGTTTAGTTTAAAGTCATTCATTAAAGTGAATTATGTTGTGGTTTTCTAATGTTGATAATTAAAGGGTTAACGTCAGTTTTTGGGGGGTTTATGAGCCCTGTGCCTCTCCTCTGGTTTACCTCCGGCAGTGTCTTTCTCTGAATGTGCTGACTCTTTAACATCCAGAGATAAACTACTATACAAATGCTCATTTTACTTTTGAATCTTGAGATAGTTGTCATCTGTTTTTTATTTACTTCTGCACTTCCATATATCATTTTTTATCTGTCTGTCTTGCAACTTTCTCTTTTCTAACTGTTATATATTTACTGTTTATACCATGTGGCTGTTGAATGCTTTATTCTGATTGGTTGAGAAATGTTCCACATAAACACACACCTGACCTGCCAAAATAACCACCAGAGCAATGTTTGTGGTAACCGTGGTATAAGAGGAATAATTAACACTGGTCCTTTGAATTATTTAAAAGTAATGCACACCCGCATTGTGCCACATTACCACCTTGGGTGTGCATTATTTTCAAATTATTTCACTGCTTTGTCGTCAATTATTTCTTGCATATAATGTATATTATTAATATAAAATGTATATTACCATTCAGCATTTAACATTTTAAAATATATATTTTTTCAGATTCTTTGTTTTTGGGATTTATTCATTTTTTTAAATTTATCCACATTTGGTGTGGGCCATATGACCAAAATCATGAGTGACAGACAGGAGCAAAATTAGGTAACTTCCCCTTTAAGACCAAAGTCCGGATGCAATATGCTATTAAACATGCATCTTCTCTATCAGCTGTTCGCTTTCTTTTAAAACCAAAATGGTTGTGTTTATGAGGATAGTTGCAGAGATGGGTATTTTGATGCTTATGTGTATTTAAGGCCAATAATGCGGCAAAAGTGCTCACAAGCTTAATGAGTGGCTTGCACGCTCCTCTTACTGTGCGTTCACACCAGCCTTGAATTAAGCAAATTTAGTTCCACATACTGCTGAATCTTTTACCTCTCTTGATCATTTTGTCTTACTCTATTTTTATCTCCTTTTTGTTGTCTCTGTGGATAGGACCAGGATAAGGAGTATGTGGGATTTGCAACTTTACCGAATCAAGTTCACCGGAAATCTGTGAAAAAGGGCTTTGACTTCACTTTAATGGTAGCAGGTAATGTCTGCCTTTAACTTCAAAAACCTAAAAGCAGAAGTGAAATCATTTTTCATGGGTGTTGTTTCTTTATACAGGAGAGTCAGGTTTAGGAAAATCCACCCTGGTCAACAGTCTCTTCCTCACAGATCTATACAAAGACCGAAAACTGCTTAATGCTGAGGGTGAGACCTAAACACCTGTTACGGTACATTCACACGTGGCGTCAGTGTTAACACTTCTCATTTACTTTTAATGGGTGATGTCATGCATTGGCGAACTGAATTGTAAATCTGTCGGCATTACATCACTGGCGTTGCTCGTGGCAGAAGTTTTCAAGCACCGACGCAGGCGTCAACCAATCAGATAACCTAGTGCAGAGCCAGCCAATGTGTTGCAGCCGCTGTGATTGGCTAATGTCACGTCAGGACCACGCCCTCTGTCAATGAATAACGCTGACGCTCCTTGTGAATGTACCCTTTCTCACATACAGACAGAAATGCATTAATGAATCTAAAAAAATAAATATGAAGAAATGACAGACAAGAGGTCATGTTTGCTCTTTGTTTTCTTGGCAGAGAGGATCACTCAGACAGTAGAGATCACTAAACACACAGTGGACATCGAGGAGAAGGGCGTCAAACTAAAGCTCACTATCGTAGACACACCGGGATTCGGAGATGCAGTCAATAACACTGAGTGGTAAAGAAACAGTTACCCTAACCCTGTAAAGAGTAAGAAGTAGATTCAACACCTGGATCATGATGTGATAGATGAATAATACAGACTGGACAACATTCAATAGTATGAATCTAGTGATAAGGTTTGCAGCTGTACTTGAAGATAAACTGTGGTCTATCACTTTATTAATGAAACAGATATCAGGTACCGTTGACATGATTTCTTCCACTCCTTATGTATCAGATGATCTGTGTATGTTTTTTTCAGCTGGAAGTCGGTTGCAGACTACATAGACCAGCAGTTTGAGCAGTACTTCAGAGATGAGAGCGGACTTAACCGGAAAAACATTCAGGATAATCGAGTACACTGCTGTCTGTACTTCATTTCACCCTTCGGTCATGGGTACGAGCGCTATCTACTTTATACACACAGATGTCCTTAGACCAATAAAAAACAAAAATCGGCACACTGCCACTGTTGCTCCCAAAAGGCCTGATGATGAACTCTTTTTTTATTATTATTATATATTATTAGAAAAGTGCTGATGTTGATTTGGTTAATCGTGCAGCTGCCCACAACTTTTCGGATGTGCACATAATGTTTCCAGTTACTTATTAAAATATTATCCTAACAAGAATTCAAAGATATGAAGTGTAATGACTGTGAATGACACCTACAGCTGTTGTACTAAAGGTGCACTGTAAAAAATATCCTTGTTGCACTTAAATTTGTAAGTTTAATCAACTTAAAATTACTATGATTTAAAGGAACAGTATGTAGGATTGTGGCCAAAGCAGATATTGGAATTACAAAACTTGTGGCTAAAACTGGTACTGCAATCACACAACTTGTGGCCAATACACAAAATGACAACATAAACATCAGTTGAGGGCTGCAACTCCACTTTTTAAATGACATAACCTGGCCAGACCACTGTTGTCAGTGATATAAGTATTTGAAATGAAAATTATTTCTTAATATCTAGCGACATATCAGGGCCATTTTATGATTCATTGATAAACATTTCTTACATACTGTTCCTTTAAATATTTTTAGTGAGGAATTACTATAAATGATAAAAATTAAGTAAAAAAATTTGAATTTATTTGTCTTGTCAAATTGATCAAACTTAAAAATGTAAGTGGAACAAGGAATTTTTTAAAGTGTGATTTAATTTAAACAAAATAATTCCCAAAATTGAAAATTAAATGCTAAAATAAAAATTAAAACATTAAATTAAATTATTTCATGTTCAAGATGATAATGCATCTTCCCTGACAAATTGAAAAATAAAATGCAATTAATGATTTGACATTGATTTTCACAATCTCGAGGCGAAACTGACAATATTACAAATAAATAGCAAACATGAAAAAAATTCCTTAAATGGCGTTTTATTAATGTTCATGCAATAAAAGTGATTATCAGATGCAGACGCAGAAAGAGACGCACATTTCATCAGACAGGAAGACCCATAGCCTATCTGTACAGATGTGAAGCTATGGTTCATCCAAACAGTTGCTAGATTGGGGTCTAAAAAGTTGCTGAATGTAGCAATAAAGTCGTTAAGTTGGAAACACTGCTTCGGAAAAAATCCAAGTAAACCCCACCCACTGATTAACATAGAATTTGCATACAAAGTGAAAATGAAAACCATTAAATAAAATAAATAATTTTAATAATAATGTAAATTGAATTAAATTAAATCAAATAATTAGAAAATATGTTGGCACTTTTATTGCATGAGCATTAATAAAATGCCATTTAAAAGTTTTTTTTCCATGTTTGCCTTTTGATTATAATATTGCCTCGAAATTGTGAAAATGAATGTCAAATCACCCATTGCATTTTATTTTTCAATTTGTCAGGGAAGATGCATGAAAGTGAACAAATTAAATGTTTTAATTTTTATTTCAGCATTTAATGTTCAATTTTGGGACATATTTTACGGTTTTATTTTATCATTTTATTAATAACTTTAAAATTTTCAAAAAACTTCCATACCTGCTAGAACAGTGATTCCCAACCGGGGGTACGCGTACCCCAGGGGGTACGTGAAGAGTTTCCAGGGGGTACGCGAAAAGATTAACATTTTGCTTTGATCTCATTTACTTTTAATAAAAATGTCTTTCGTTTGTCCAGTCATTTACCTAAGATTGATTTTTGTGAGGAAAGCATTTTAAAAAGGAAAACTTTGTAATTTTAATCTTATCATTAATATAATTAGCTGTCAAGAGTAATGCGCTGCATGATCCAAAACGCAATAGCGATGTCCAACTTAAGAGCGATCTGACTATTTTCAATGAACCTGAATAGTTTCTAAAGACACAAAGTTTATAAACTATAAATAATGTTCAAATAATGCTATAATATTCATTCCCGCTGCCATTACATTTTCAAGTTATGCAAAAAAACTTTTGCATTGTTTTTGGCTAACATATATTGTCCCGTATGATGTCTTTTGTATTTATAAAGAATGTCTTAACACATTTTGTTTCTCTTTATATTTGAACAGAATAATTTAACTTATTTGCACACTTTAATTATCAGTAACTTAAATTGAGATTTTAGTAAATTTAGGGCATTTACTAAAAAGGACGTGAGAGCTCAATTCCAAATAAGCGCCGGAGTGGATAATTTGCGTGTGATTTACTACAAAGGCGCAAATAAAATACACAGGCACAATAATGACATAAGCACATTTCTATAATGACCATTGCAATCTACTAAGAGCAGCGCAAATTAGGTCGCAAATAAGAGAACTCGGCAGGACATCGCAATGAAAATGCGGACTGCGTAGTGTGAAATTCCAGCTAAGTGAAAGTAAGACGAAAGATGAACGGTAAAAGAAGTTTTGAAATACCTGATTTGACTTCTCCTCCTCTTTTCTTCAGCAAATTAAACATAGCTTGGCTTGGCAAACTCTATATATTTTTTTTTAAGTATGTTCCTCTGGCAAAATGTAAAACTCTCCTCGCATTAATGTTGCTTCAAAAGGAATGCAATATGGTCGCAAAAATAACACCTTTTCAGAGCTAAATATCTACTGCGTGTCTTTAGTAAGTTCAGTTGTTATTTAACGACAAAATGATGGTTTGCGCAAGCTGTTAGTAAATCTGGCCCTTAAAGGGGTCATATGATGAATTTTTTTAATTTGTAAAATAAGTCTTTGCCGTTCACAGAGTCCATATGTGAAGTTTTATCTCAAAACACCCTACAGATAATTTATTATAGTATGTCAAAATTGCCATTTTGTAGGGCAGAATAAAATGTGCCGTTTTTGGGTGTGTCTTTTAAAATGCAAATGAGCCGATAAAATGCAAACACTGATCGCAATGATAGTAGTTTGTTGAAATAAACATGCTTCATCAGTCAGTGCTTTTTACTTTAATGTTTAAAATTAATAAATATTACTAATTATTTGTCTTTAAAACACAACTTAGGTTTAGTTTCTATGAAGGGGTACTTGAGCCTTACTGATACGGCTGTGGGGGTACTTAGGGCAAAAAAGGTTGGGAACCACTGTGCTAGAATACAGGAGCATCTCAGTCATAAGACATAACAGTTCTGCACAAGAATTAAAGAGAATCCGTTTCTGCAATGCATTTGTGCCCCCTGCTGTCATACATTTGTAATTACAGTTCTTTATTATCTGACTAAAACAGAAAGTCCATTAATGAATTGCATTAGAATTGAATAAAGATTACATCCAGAGTAAAATTAAATATGATAGAATAATATCATGATATAATATTAATAGAATAATAAAAACAATCAATCTAATCTCACACATTTTTTTTGAGAGTTGGCTAATTCCTATGGATTCATTTTTCGAAAATACATTAGATTTGCCTTGAGATTGTGTTAAAACACTTATAGTGTAGAAATCTGTGTTCATTTGGTTTGCTGTTGTGTTCGTCAGTTTAAGGCCTCTTGATGTTGAGTTTATGAGGGCTCTACATGAGAAGGTGAATATTGTGCCTGTGCTAGCTAAAGCCGACACGCTCACCCCTACTGAGGTCAAAAAGAAGAAAATCAAGGCAAGTGCTCGCTTCATCAATATCTATAATTTGTGTCGTGGGTACATTTCAGTTTTCAACTCCTTGGTTTATAACAGATTCGAGAGGAGATTGAGCAGTATGGGATCAAGATCTACCAGTTTCCAGATTGCGATTCAGATGAAGATGAGGAATTCAAACAGCAAGATCAAGAACTCAAGGTTTAGACATTTTAATCCAGCATGTTGTTAAATATAACACCCTTTACTAGTACAAACTGTACGATAGCAGATTGTTTTGTGGAATGCATCAGTTGCATCAGAGATGATTCTTTCAGTTGAGATGATTTGTTCAGTTGATAGTTGGGTGGTGATGGCGCAGTGGATAAGACACTCGCCTTTAGTGTATTGACCCGGGTTCGAATCCACTGTGATACACCATTGTGTCCCTGAGCAAGACACTTAACCCCTAGTTGCTCCAGAGGCGTGCGACCTCTGACATATATAGCAATTGTAAGTCGCTTTGGATAAAAGCATCAGCTAAATGAATAAGTAAGTAAGAGATGATTCATTCGTTTGAGACGATTTGTTCAGTTGAGATGATTCATTTGTTTGTTGTTGTTCTGTAGGACAGTATTCCCTTTGCTGTGATTGGCAGTAACACAGTGGTGGAGGCCAAAGGGAAGAGGGTTAGAGGACGTCTGTACCCCTGGGGAATTGTAGAAGGTATGACTTTTGACAGTGATACTCAAAATCTCTGTATTGTTTCCTGAAATATAAAAAAAACTGTGAGACATACCAGGGTTACTGATTTTTAAAAAATATGTAATTAAAAAAATGAATAGGCTGCAAAAACCTGCATCTGTAGAAATCTCCAGTCGTCTCTGTAGATTCAGCACAATTCAAATTCTCATCATTTCCTTCATGAAAAACTTGCACAGATTCATTGTGAGCCTTATGTAAACCATCAGTAAAAACCCAGATGAATACAGTGCACTAAAATACAATTTAAATGTACAAATTAATAAATAGTATTTGTAAATATACTACTGTGCTATTTTGAGACACCATTTATTTCAATACACTTAAAATCATTTGAAGTATTACTTTTTGAAGAGTATGAGGATATTACTTTTAGTATATAACTTTTACACTTTTTTGAGCCCAATAAATAACGGTAACACTTTACAATAAGGTTGTATTTGTTAACAATTAGTTATTTCATTAGCTAACACTGAACAATATTTCTACAGCAATAATTAGTTCATGTTAATAATTTTAGCATTGACGAATACATTTATAAAATTAAGCGTTGTAACTGTTAACATTAACTAATGCACCATGAACTAACATGAATATCTTTATTGACATTAACTAACATTAACAAGAATTAATACATGCTGAAAACTATATTGCACATTGTTTTTTCAGGTTAGTTAATGCATTTACCTTATTGTAAAGTGTTACTAAAATAACATATAACATTATGTACTACAAATGTGTGTGAGTTTTTAAGTATATTTCTAGTACATTCAGGTATATTTTATTTTTACCCGAGACTGTAGTGTACATTTGTAGTTCTTGTTTTAGACCATGACTGGTCAATACAGGAGTCGAGTTATGTGAGCAATAAGGTACGAGAGGTTGTGCTATGCTCCGCTTCACGTCGTGCCTAAAAACGCCCTTCAGCCGTTACTTATTCACGATACAGCACTTGCCTCGAGTACCTTATTGCTTTTATAAAACGGTTACTACAAAATATTAAAGTAAAAAAAAATTTGTGCAACTTTCACGAAGTTAAATCAATAAAAAGCATTCCTTCCGCTAGAAAAAATAGTCCCTGACCATGAACAAAAATGTGTTCCAATGTGTAATATGCATGAAAGCTGAAATAAAAACAACAAACCGATACGTGCGGTTGCTAAGGGTGTTGCTAAGGGCGCTGTGATAAACAGAACCGTTGGGTGAAGGGGTCATAGCCGTGTTTTATCGTGAATAAAGCACACCTATTGACCAATCAGAATCAAGGATTGGAACTAACCGTCTTATAAGTTAAAATACGTATTGACCCTGACGTGTGTGTGTTTGTGTTTACCAGTGGAGAACCCAGCACACTGTGACTTTGTAAAGTTGAGGAACATGTTGGTACGAACACACATGCAGGATCTGAAGGATGTGACGCGGGAAACTCATTATGAGAACTACAGAGCTCACTGCATTCAGAGCATGACGCGCATGGTGGTGAAGGAACGCAACCGCAAGTATGCACTCATAACCTAAAGCAGGGCATGTGTTTTAAAGGAGACATATCATGAAAATCTGACTTTTTACATGTTTAAGTGCTATAATTGGGTCCCAGTAACTTAGTTTAGATAAACCATTCTCTTTTAAAATTTGGCTCCCCTTGTGATGTCAGAAGGGGATCTTATTATAATAATACCGCCCCTTAATCTGCACTATTAGAGAGAGAGAAATAATTGAAAGCATAATAGAGTTTCAATTTCAACAAACCACCATTATGGTGATCAGTGTTTGCATTTAAAGGACACACCCAAAAATTTTGGCTCACACCTATAAAGTGTCAATTTTAGCATGCTATAATAAATGATCTATATAATATTGTCAGCTAAAACTTCATATATTTACTTTGGGGACACTAAAGATTTATTTTACATCTTAAAAAAAAAGTCTTGTGAAATGTTCCCTTTAAATAATTAAAAAATTACGCATTTATAAAAAAATTCTTTATGATGCTCAAGCATTATTTTTATCTGAAAAGTTGGTTTGATATGTTGTCATTTGATGGTAATTGTGTTTGGTGCCACTAGAGAGACACACTTCACCCTCGTATTTATTTGTTTCTCTGAGCAGCAAACTGACCAGAGAGAGCGTTACTGACTTCCCCATCCCCGTGGTACCCACCGTGGCTGACAATGAGACGGAAAAGCTCATCCGAGAGAAGGATGAGGAGGTACGACATTCTCCCTGTCCAGATCAACATCATGAGCCACATTCGGACCCTGTGTCATGTGTGGACCAACGCACAGAGCCCGAGCCCACCGCTGACCCTCATCTGAAAGGGTCATGATGACAGAGATTATATTTGACAGGGATTTATATACAGTATTTATTTAAGCACAGGAATCTCTGATAAACCCTCGATTTCGTTAATGTGTGCAGTATGAAAGAGTTTATATGTGTATACAGACAGAATAGAGCACTTTGTCATTCATCTTCACTGTGGTGTTTATTAGTCTGTACAGTATTTGACATTTCTTAATGCCTGCACATCTCTGCCTTTATGCACTTTAGTCTTGTATTACACCATCTGATAGTAGGGGTGAGTGGGGCACAAACTAGCGTGGGGTTAATTGTAACACGGCTACTTTACATATTTATACAGGGCTTAGTAATCTGTGCTTTTGGTCTTTTTCTCTTACTGTCAGAAGATGATCTCTTGTGAATTTGTGTTTTGGTTAAGATATTGAAAAATGAGTGTTTTGGAGGTGTGAAAGTGAATTTCTTCATTTTATGTTTTTTTTCGATTTCTGAGTTTGGTGTGTAAGTCACCAAATCCAACCTTATATTATTTTAACCTTATATTTTAATCGTCTTGTTACCTAAAGCATTTTGAAACACGTCAGCAACTCCTAGTAACTGATAGCTGGGTTAGTTGTCACACAGTGTTACAATGAAGCCTCAGGTATACAATGATAATGAAATAAAAACAATGTAAATACTATTCATCAAAATGATAACTGTTAATACAATATCAGTGAAAATAACTCAATAATAATTTTTTGTCTTAATTGTGCAGCCCTTTTAAAAAAAATCTATTTATATTCATTACTGCATAATACAAGGATGGTGAGATGAAGGATGATGGATGGATGAATGTGTTGATATCTATCTATTATAGGCAGATATATAAACAATATCTACCTTTAGTATATAGACCGAATTTGATTGAATTATTTGTGTTTAAACTAAATTTTCTAGCAGGTGTTACAACAAACCCTCTGTTTGTTACAATGAACCCCACCTATGGGGTAAGTTGTCACGTTTGCACTCCTGTCACTTTTAGTGTAATTGTACGATAACGGTAGGTCCCACAAACAAACTTTAAATGTTCATTTGTAGCAGAGATGTGTGTGTTGATGTGTAAAAATTATAAATATAACTTAAATATTTTTTTGAATGAAGCCAAAGCCAAAAAGTGTTACTTTGTGCCGCGCTCTCCCCTACATCCCAACATCAATCTGTTTCTCTTGTAACACCAGTCATTAAGCTGAGATAAGGGTTTTCTCTAAAAAAAAAATACCCAGTTATAGTTTAAACATCATCTGAAAGATGAATAAATGATTATGTGTAGATATAATCAAAGCAGCAATAGTCTATAGTAGTTTAACGTTGAAAATAATGAAGAAAATATACAAAGGCTATGCTTTCATATTGTTATTTATTTTGCATTGGAATCTGACATTAAAATCCTTTGACCCGCCCAGTTGAAATGATTTCATAACATGTCTGCATTCATACTGGTTTTGCCTTTATTAAGTTTATTAACATCATCTTTATTTGAATCAATCATCTTTTAATTTTACATATACTGCATACCAATATCATAAAAATTGTTACACACAAGTATTTTAGGGATAATGATATTTGTCAGTACACAGACATTTATACATTTGGCAGACACTTTAAAGTATTTTATGCATTTACGCCACACATTTAATCTGAATGTGTGTTCATTGGGAATCAAACCCACAACCTACCCGTCGCTCACACAGCGCTTTACAGGAGCACAAATATGCACATATGTTTTTATTATAATGGTATTATTATATAATTTGGTAGAAAAACTTTATTGATTTAGCAGTTGGTCATATTATATAACAACTTTCAGTTGGTTAATTGAATAGTGATTGGATGTTCAGGAGGAAAACAATCAATATTGATCTAGTTTATAACGTCACGTGGCTCGTTGCCTGTTGCTGTAACTTACAGACGTATCGATCGTCTTTATTGATTTAGCGGTTTTATGGTGGCTAATCGTTGTTTTTGTTTTTCATTGCAGTTGCGACGAATGCAGGAAATGCTTACGAAGATCCAGGAGCAGATGCACACGCAGAAAGAGGCATATTAACACTGCATCACGTCGATTTGAAGCTCCGCCCTTGACCTCACCCACCAGGCCAGCCGCACTCCATTCCCTTTCAGATCCCAATACTGTGGTGTCTTTAAACCCAATAGATCTGTGATGTCCACTTCAATGTAAACAGTTTATGATCAACAAAAACAAGCCTTAACTTTTGACTCACAGGAAGTCCAGGGCATATTTCACCTAAAAAAGAAAAATACTTTTTAAAAAATTATATTTTCAAGGAAAAATGAAATACATTTTTTTATATTTTGACATCATGACATCTTTTCCAAATACGCATATGCCAAGTCCCATTCTTATTACTTGTCTTTGATACAGGAAAAAAACTGTAAGACCCTGTGTCCACCAAAGTATTTAAACGCAGCTGACTGTGGCCGCTTGCCAGCGTTTCTTTAGCTGAGAACTTGAATTTCTATGTGTTTTGTCGTTGTATGATGCACCGGTTGGTTGGTGTGGCATTTGTCCCACCCATCGTCTACTGTGATTAGACAGTTAAGTGAATAGTGACATTGATGACCTAAAGCCACATCCAGACGAAGCCAGTGCTTCTCCTATCCGATGCTGAGTGCCGATAAAACCGGCGAGTGACGATGCTGAGCGCGGACAAAAACGGCTAACACTGATGCTGAAGAAGGAAAAAAATTACAAGCACAGACATTTAGCGTAGTCAAAAACAGCGAATGCCAATGCTGAGCATGGAAAAAAATGGTGAGCACCAACACTGAGCACAGTTAAAAATGGTGAGTGCTGAGCGCTAACAAAAACAGTGAGCCCTGATGTTGAGCACGGACAAAAACATTAAGCGCTGATGCTGAGCACAGACAAAAAAGGTGAGCAATGATGCTGAGCACGGACAAAAATTATGAGCACTGACATTATCATAGTACAAAACGGCTAGCGCAGATACTGAGCACGGACAAAAACTGCAAGCAGCGATGCTGAGAATAGACAAAAATTCAGAGCACTAAAACTTAGTGTTGAGCACAGATGCTGAGTTTATACAAAAACGTTAAGCACCGACACTGAGCACGGTAAAAATTGGTGAGTGCAGACGGTGAGCACGGACAAAAACGACGAGCAGTGGCACTGAGAGTGCACAAAAGCAACGAGCACCGATACTGACCATGTTAAAAAATGCTGAACGCAGACGCTGTGCAAGGACAAAAATTACAAGCACGGACATTTAACGTAGTCAAAAGCAGCAAATGCTGAGCATGAAAAAATGGTGCACACCAACACTTAGCACAGTTAAAAATGGTGAGCGCCGACACTGAGCACTGACAAAAACAGCGAGCCCTGATGTTGAACACGGACAAAAATATCAAGCGCTGATGCTGAGCACAGACAAAAATGGCGAGCACCGGCACTGAGCACGGTAAAAATTGGTGAGTACAGACAAAGCGGCGAGCAGTGACACTGAGTGTGTACAAAAGCGGTGACCGTAGATGCTGACAGTGCACAAAAGCAGTGAGCACCAACACCGAGGACGGTAAAAAATGGCAAACGCAAACGTTTTGCACGGACAAAACAGCGAGCGACAAAGGCTGAGCTCAAACCAAAATGGCAAGCGGTGACACTGAGCACTGATAAAAACAGCGAGCCCAGACATTGAGCGTGGACAAAAAACATGGGCTGGCTACTAGAAAAAACGTTCTGGTGGACACGTGGGCTAACAATTATTGTATTACTTATACAATACATGATAATTACAGTTGTTGTAATACAGTGCTGTTTATTTTATTTTTTTATAAATATCAAAGTTAGGGATCATTTTGTAAAATATGTAAAATCTACATAATTTTTCTTAACAGATTGTGAAATATGACCTGAACATGTTAAGGGTTTTCATGTGAGTCAGCACACAAGATTTTTGTTTTGAATTTATTCAAACTAAATGTTGTTTATTATTTAAAGTTTTATTTTGTGAGGAGTTTTGGTTTAAGGGGGCAGTAAAAAGCAAAAACCCTTTACCTATTTGCTTATCCAATGTTTGTTTGTACCCAAATATTATAGTGTCATTATTTAAGTTGTTTTCTACAATGTGTAACTATTTTGTTAAATGTTTATTAATTTGTATTTGTTGTAATGCCTGTATTTTTTTTTACATTTCTATACAAAACTGCAAAATGGCTTCTTACTAAGTTTCTAAATGTTTTTTTTATTTTCTTATTGAAGATTTAAAAATGTACTGTAGAGAGATATTTTTGTTAAAGTATTAAGACATATCTGACATCTGCTCCCTGAGGTTTATTAAAGATGAAATCTAATACTGTATACTGACGCTGATTCATTTGTGAGAGGAAGGCTCATAGTTAAACTGTCTGTTACAGCGTTCATAGAGATAGATTATCTATATTTTCCTGCATCATTCCTCTATTTTATTATTTTCTTGGATAATGTTGGTGAAACAAAAGAAAGGAAAATAACAGAGTCATACTGTTTATTGTATTGATCAAAAGAGGCGCATGAATCGACACCTTATACTGTAGAAGCTTAGTTTCTATTGCTGCAACTTAACAAGGATCTCATGCTAATGTTTGGTCATGGTATGTTTGAAGTCATAAGAATATTTATACTCATTTTTGTATGTCAATGGTCTTTATAATTAAATGTAAACTAGAAGAGAAATGTATTACAGATTTCAGGTTTAAGGTACAACATAAAGCTGATCTGATTTTTTTTTTTTTTTTAATGTCCGCTTTATTTTGGTCTGGTATGAGCAGCTACATTTACTTTGTTGATGTGATCATATCATTGTGTACATTTGCTTTGTGTTGTACATTAACTACTTTTTATTTTATTAGTATTTTTTATGGATTGAGGACATTAATACATTTAAATATTGTTCAAACATTGAGAATAAAGATGTGACATTTGAAATAAAAACTGTCTATAATATTATAGTATACTACTAATACTCAGTATAGGTTTTTTTTTTTTTTGCATAACTTTTGCCTCCGCCTATTTCCCCCAATCCATCCCCAATTGCCCTGATGTAGTACATAGTGAATATTAAAGGAGTAGGTAGTCAGGTTAACTTTTAAATGTGTCAGGTTAAAGAAGGAGAATTAAAAAGGAGAAAATTACACTCTTACAAAATGCTGGGTTACGTTTAACCTAGATAATCTAGTCCTGGATTAATCTGAACCTTGTCTGGGAAACTACCCCAGTAAATTATAAACTCACAATAATTAAAACACAACATAGATCATTACAATTAATAGATAATAACAAATGAGATTTCAGAGTTAGATGACTGAACTAGGAAATGTCCCTTGATTTCATCTCAGAAATATGGTCAACATTAAATACATTTGGCTGTGTGTGTGTGTGTGTGTGTGTGTGTGTGTGTGTGTGTGTGTGTGTGTGTGTGTGTGTGTGTGTGTGTGTGTGTGTGTGTGTGTGTGTGTGTGTGTGTGTGTGTGTGTGTGTGTGCATGTGCATGCTTCTTTGTGTGCTGTGTACCACAGGGTGGCAGTAAAGTGCTCAGCAGATAAAATCTGATATAAACAAAAAATTCTGTGTTGCCTTTAAAACACCAGCCAGCAATGTCAATTATCTCAACCTTTTTCTGCAGTTATTTTACATTCAATTTTTATGATCTCCTAGTAGCTGATAGATGATTTTTTAAAACTTGTATGTAACACACTCACACAACTCCACCATTTAAAATTAACTGATGAGGCTACATTGTGTAAAAACTAGACATTCACGCACTTAAAAACAACCAAAAAGTTATAAATGTTGAATTATAAAAACATTTATGGGACATACAGTAGATTGAAGTTTGCACCAGTAAAACGTGTAATGCTACGTTTACACAACTGCATTTCAGGCATCAAAATCGCGTCCACTGCGCCTAGTTTGCCGCTTGAACAGTTTGAATGCATTCGCGCGTGTGGAGAAGTAGACACATGGAAAAAGCAAGCATTTGACGCGCGTCAGAGGCCAAATCCACTTCTTGTGGGAGGGGCAAGTGCTATGCGGTTGTCTGTTTGCAAGATGACTGATGTTGATTGTGCATTTATCGAGAGAGATACCGGTTTGTATTTGGTAACCTTACTATAGGGGGAAAATAAACTGTACAGGTTGATAAACGTCACGTGACTCAAAAGTGAAATGTGTATTATAACTTACCAGACTGCCCGATGTCCTCACTGACACTCTTCCAAGCAATGTCCCTTTTATTCCTGTCTCTATAGAAATAAGATCTTGTGTCGTATAGCTCAAAGTTCAAATTTTTCAACTCGGGCGTCAGCCGCCAATTCGCGTCAAACACAAAATGCACTAAAAGCACCATTCGCCCGTACCACGCCAGGCCCTCAATTCCGCGCCAAACGCCTCATCCGCGCTGCGAGACCTCCTGACGCACATCAACGCGTCTTCACATTAACTTAACTTTGAATCACTTGCGCTTTTCGCCTCTACCGCGGCTGGTGTAAACGCAGCATAACACAAACTGAAAAAAACATGCAAAATGTGATATACATAATTACTGTATTTAGCCTTGCTCCTTATTGTATGTAAAACAAAATGCACATTGCACACCAAAATTATGAGTGCTATTAGGAGACAAGATTATACTACTCCAGTTTTTTGTCATTTTGTGTCTGACAGACGTCTCTTTCTGATTTTAGGTTTCTGGGCATTAAGGGGGGTTGTCAAGATAAATCACAATGAGTCTCTTGCGATTTAAAAATTTATTTAGAAAAATGATAGAAGAGCAGGAGAGAGAGAACACCAGTGTTTGTAGGTGTACGCCTAAAGATGAGGCACCCCACAACACTTATGAGAGAAACAGTTCACAGCAATAATTCACAGTCCAAGATGGCAGAAACACACGCAGCGTCCAACAATGTAATCTAGACTCGTACCAGCCGAAGAGCTCGCAGGGGAACCAGAAGTACTGTTGTACCGCTTATAGACAAAGCGAACCAGAAACCAGAGAAAAGGACAGACGAGGAAAATCTTCACAACCGACTCACAGGATAGTGAACTCCAGACAAAGACAAATATCAGGACGTCGGCGGATGAACCTGAGACAGAAGCAGAAGGTGAGAAACTGACTCAACAGGGTGGAACTGTCTGGACTCGAAGCGTGGCCGTGAGCAACCATGACAATGAGCGTGTGACGAAGGACAGGAAGGAAGGCTATTTATAGAGATACAGGAAACAAGACATGACTGGAGGATAATACCAAACGAGCGGGAGGGGCGAGTGCACACATGAGGAACCGTCAAACACACACATGCACCATCTATCAACTAGGAGTCGTGACAGTACCCCCCCCCCCCCAAGACCGGCACTCAAAGGGGGCTCACCTTGTCGCTGACGGAAGTCCTCGATCAGACAAGGGTTGAATATATCCCGAGCCGGAACCCAACACCTCTCCTCCGGACCGTAACACTCTCAGTCCACTAAATATTAAAAACCTCTGCCTCTACGACGAACATCTGGTAATCTCCTAACAGTATAGGCAGGAGCACCATCCACTAGTCGAGGGGCGGGAGGGTTGGGGCAGAGACAGGGTGATTATTATTGAAATTGTTGAAATCACAGGTTCAACCTTGGATACATGGAAAACAGGGTGTGACCTTCACAATACTGTATGGCCCATTGAAACGCGGAGCCAGCTTACGAAAAGGCTCGTGGAGAGGCAAATATTTGGTAGAAAGCAATACCTTCTGTCCACACACATTACAAGGTGGAGGTCATCAGTGGAGGTCAGCAGTAGCTTTGGTCCGTCTGGAGGTCTGTAATAAAAGGTTTTTAGCTTTCTTCCAAGTGCGTTTGCACCTGCAAACAAAAGCTAAAGCAGACCGAACCACTGCATCTGTGATGAAAAAAGGGGAGGTTGATAACCGATGGATAGTTCAAATGGGGACAAATTAGTCGAAGCGATGGGGAGAGAATTGTGAGAATACTCGACCCACGGGAGCTGTTGGCACCAGGAATTCAGATATTGTGACGACAGACAGCGAAATGTTCGACCGAGATTCTGATTAGCCCGTTCACATTGCCCATTGGTCTGCGGATGCTAACCAGAAGACAAAGCTGGCTCTGGCGCCGATCTGTTTTCAAAACTCCTGGCAAAACCAAGAGATGAACTGAGGCCCCTATCTGAAACCACATCAGTCGGAATACCATGCAAACAAAAAATGTGGTTAATCAGAACCCGAGTCATCTCTTTGGCAGAAGGGAGTTTATGTAAGGGAATAAAATGAACAGCTTTGGAGAAACGATCCACCACAGTCAAAACGACAGTGTTACCTTCAGACACCGGTGACAAAATCAAGGGCTATATGCAACCAGGGGCGGGAAGGGTTGGCAAAGAATTAAGCAGACCAGCGGGGGGCAGATTAGATGCTTTATTACAAGCACACGTAGAACAGGCTAATACAAACTGTCTGACGTCCGTAGCCATAAAAGGCCACCAAAAATGCTGACGGACGCCAGCCAATGTTCTCCGAAATTCCCGGATGGCCAACAAACCTGGATTTGTGACCCCACCAGATGACATTGGAAAGTAAACCCTCAGGAACCCATAGACGACCTGCCGGGCACCCCTCTGACACTTCCCCCTCTCGACCTGCCTCTCTCACTCGCTGCTCGAACCCCCAGACGAGGGCACCGACCACCCTCCCCTTCAGGAGAATGGTTTCGTTCCGTTCGCACTCGGAACGATTGAACAGACGAGAGAGAGTGCCTGGTTTTGTGTTCTTAGAGCCAGGTCGGTACGAGAGGGTGAAGTTAGAACGGTCAAAGAAAAGTGCCCTACGAGCCTGTCTAGATGTTAATCTTCTGGCCGAACGGATGTATTCAAGATTCTTATGATCCGTCCAGACCAGAAAGGGTTCCGAGGTTCCCTCCAACCAGTAACACCATTCACCCAGCACAAGTCTAACCGCCAGCAGCTCTCTATTACCTATGTTGTAATTTTGTTTGGCTGAGTTTAACCGGTGAGAAAAAAGCACACAGGTTTTTTTTCATCAATTGGTGACCGCTGAGATAAAACAGCGCCTACCCCGACATCAGATGCATCTATTTCCACTATAAATTGATTAGCTGGATCAGGGATAAAGAGAACCGGAGCAGAAATCAAACAGGACTTTAATTTATCAAAGGCTTCCTGAGTCTCTCCATCCCAGTGGTAATGCACTTTAGAGGAAGTGAGAGCGTTAAGAGGTTTAGCGATCTGACCAAAGTTTCTGATGAAACGACTGTAAAAATTGGTGAAACCCAGAAATCGCTGAAGCTCTTTAAGATTGTCATGCACTGGCCATTCGGCGACCGCTTTAACTTTCGCGGGATGTGGGCGAATTTCTCCCTCAGCAATAACACAACCTAGAAACGAAACTTACTCTTTTTGGAACTCGCACTTCTCCGCCTTAACAAAAAGATTAACAGCCGTTGTAAAACTTGGCGAACGTGCTGGTTGTGTATCTTCATGGAGGGAGAAAAGATGAGAATGTCATTGAGATACACAAAGACAAAACTATTAATCATGCTCCCAGCACTTCATTTACCTTAGTTTGTAAGACAACTGGAGCGTTACAAAGGCCGAACGGCAGAACGCAGTATTCCCAGTGCCTCGACAATGTATTAAATGCTGTCTTCCACTCATCGCCCTCTTTGATACGTACCAAATGATAAGCGTTGGGCAGATCTAATTTGGTAAATAAGCTTGCTCCCTGACATTAGTGGTAAGGGGTATTTCTTCTTAACCATAATGCCTCTATAGTCAATGCACGGACAAAGAGACCCATCTTTCTTAACAAAGAAAAATCCAGCACAAGCTGGAGACGAGGAGCGGCGAATGAGACTGGCATAAAGTGCTGCGTTAATGTATTAATCCCTAGCCTCTCTCTCTGGTTTAGAAAGGGAAAAAGTTAGACCCTTAGGCTGAAAAGTACCTGGGAGTAGATTGATGGAAAAATCAAACAACCGGTGAGGAGGTAGGAGAGTAGCCCGAGCCCTACTGAACACCCGGTGTAAATCTATGTACTCCGCCGGGATTCCCGAGAGATCTGAGAAGTTAAAGGGACAGCAGGAATTTCCCAAGCTTCAGCCAAACCAGTATCAAAAAAATTTGCCTCCGCACCGGAATCCAGCAAGGCCTGTGAAGGGAAGACTGGTTAAACTGAAAGATAACGGGTAATACGGTAAGGTTAATGGGAGACTTAAGAGAAGAAACGCCCACCGATACTCCCGAGTCTATCGGCGGGCAGACCCTTTTCCCGGACATGAAGCGACGAGATGCCCTGCCTTAACGCAATATAAACACAATTCACTGGACAGGCAACATTGTCTCTCACTGAGCTTACCCAGCTGCATCGGTTCCTCAGGCTCTGGTGATGATGGAACAGACTCCTCCTGCAGTGACAAGGTGAGCTGGTGGAATGACCGTTGGAGGTCTCGCTGACGATGTCGGGATGGAAGGGTTGAGACCCTCGAGAAACTGAGCCCGAAGTGCAGTATCATTCCAGCCACTGGTGATGGCTAAAGTCTTAAAAGAAATAGCATAATCCGTGACGGAAGATTTAAGTTGTTGTAGCCTCACCAGCTCAGCTGCTGCCATGTCGCCTCAGACCGATCAATCAAGCAGACTCCGCATCTTGAGGGTCTTGGACAAAGCTGTGCACGGGGCCCTGGCTTCCCACGCAGCCATTCCCCACTCCCTCACGAAGGCCACACGGTATGTAGAAGTCGAAAACACCTGGGGGTTGAAGGGCGAATACCAGGGAACATTGCTGCAGGAAGTCCCGGCAGGTGTCGTCAAATGTGGGAGGAGTCGCCGTATGTGGTTCACCGTCTGTGCTGGGTGGCGTTTCGCTGGAAATAGAAGCTCGATGTTCTCCTACTGGCTGGCTGATTTGATCCAAATGATAACTGAGATCCGAGGTCAGACAGGATACGAAAGTCTCTAGCGGCCGCAGTCAGCAGAGCAGAATGTTGAGCGATGACCGCTCCCCTGTTGACTCAATGCAGCCTGTACCTCATCCATACTCTCAACACACGCAGACTCCATTTCTGATGCGCTTATTCTGTCAGGATAAATCACAAAGAGTCTCTTGCGAGATAATTTATTTAGAAAAATGATAGAAGAGCAGGAGAGAGAGAACACCAGTGTTTATAGGTGTACGCCTAAAGACGAGGCACCCCACAAGACTGATGAGAGAAACAGTTCACGGCAATAATCCACAGTCCAAGATGGTAGAACCACACGCGGCGTCTAGTGATGTAATCCAGACTCGTACCAGCCGAAGAGCTCAGAGGGAAACCGTAAGTACTGGTGTACCGCTTATAAACAAAGCGAACCAGAAACCAGAGGACAGACGAGGACAATCTTCACAACGAGGACAATCTTCACAACCAACTCACAGGATAGTGAACTCCGGACAGAGACAAATATCAGGACGTCGGCGGCTGAACCTGAGACAAAAGCAGAAGGTGAGAAACTGACACTACAGGGTGGAACTTTCTGTTGAAGCGTGGTTGTGAGCAACCATGATAATGAGCGTGTGATGAAGGACAGGAAAGAAGGCTATTTATAGAGAGAGAGGAAACAAGACACGGCTGGAGGATAATACCGAAACGAGCGGGAGGGGCGAGTGCACATGTGAGGAACTGTCACCAACAGGTAAGCAAACAAACAAACACACACATGCACCACCGATCAACCAGGAGTCGTGACAGGGGTAACTGGGATAAAAAATGTATTATTATATTATTATTTTATTATTTTTAGATTTTTTAAATCTCTAGCTTCCACTGGACTGGATGAGGAGATAGATCTTGCATGAAATGACAACCCCTCACTGATTAAGTCTAGCTGGATATAATTTTTAATAATGTCTACAAAAGACTGAAGTTGTTGTTCATTCTATTAGCATTGAATGGCAAGGTTACTTAATGTGTTTTTTTGGCATTGTAGACTGGACAGCCTTTTATTGGTCTATTTCAAATGACTTTTAGTTGTTTAATCTGTTTCTTAGTTTATGAAGTGTGCCACCCATGAAAACAAAATTCCCTCTGTTCTGTATGTTTTGGCGATGGCCCTGTGTTGCAGTTAAGCTTTTTCAACTTCTGAAAGAACTGGCAGGGAAATGACATCAAAGTACCGCAAGAACATTTTGATAGCAGTCTCCTCTGTATGATTTTCAAATCAGTTCTGCGGGATTTTGATGTCATCTGCGCCACATGAGTCAAACGGGCCGGATTGTATCAGTCACTGGTTAGTTAAGCGTAGGAGTCAATAAATGGGACATGGGAGGTCAAGTGCGGGACAAATCAATTAGGTCTAAAATACAGAACGTTCTGGCTAAAAGGGGACTGTTGACAACCCTAACTGCACGAGGTGCTTGATTTTATTCACCTGTGTTAATGATCTGATTGAGAAACTTGAATTAAGTCCTGTCTCTCAATACTTTTGTGTCTTTATAGTGAACTGTGAAGAACCCTTTTAAGAACTTTACTTTAAAGGGGTAATTTCACAATACTTTTTTAAGATGTAAAATAAATCTTACATAAGTGAAGTTTTAGCTAAAATATCATATATCACATAGATGATTGCTATTTCATAGCTAAAAAACTATGTTTTTTGTATATTTGGTATAATAAAATGTATTTGCATGGTTAAAAAAACACGTTATTTCCACATACCGTACATTTTTGTAGCTCAAGATTTTCTTCTCTTCCTGAAATGCACAGATTTTGTACATATCTCATCGATGTGAAAAGCTCTGTGTCCCTGATTGGCCAGCTAAACTGTATGTTGTGATTGGTCTGAATACCTCTGATGTAAGCCAGAAATGTGACGCTCCATGTTTAAAAGATTCTGTCACAATGCAAGGCTAACCGGAGTTAACTTACAGGGCCCTATTTTAACAATCATTGTCTAAAGTGCACAGTCTAAACGGGCATTTCCAAATCCAATTTTGCTAATTTAACTACCGAAAAAAATTGTTTATGCGCCAAGTGCACGGCCAAAATGGGTTGTTCCTATTTTCGTAATGAGTAATGGGTGTGTTTTGGGCGTAACGTGCAATAAACCAATGAGATTCTCAGCTCTCATCCCCTTCAAAAGCCAGTTGCGTTGGCACCATGCCTATTCCCTATTTGAAAAGCGGAATTTGTAAACTGAAAAACTAAGCGGAGGAAGAAGATCCCTAGTTTAAGATTAATGTAAAAAATTGTTGTTTTCATTTTTATTAAAAATTTTATTTTTTTGGATTAAATTCTTTAAAGGCCGTTTTCTTTCAGTCATGGAAGTAAAAATAGCAGACTTTTAATTGCTGTAAATGTATTGATATCCTACATAATCCTTGTAATCTCATAAAATAATTAGCAAATATGCAAGAAAAGGTTTGTACTCTAAAAATACTTTATTTGTAACAAACAGTAATTCACAAACGTGCAAACAGCTGTTTCAGTTCTCGGACAGCGCCATGAGTTTTTTTTAAAGCATTACTTAAAAATGTTTCTCATCTCATCATATCCACAGGTACAGAATCATCATACACAATAAATCCGTAGGGTAGCATTTAAAAAACATTTAAAAATAGATGCAATATTTGCATTTGTTTAAAGCAAAGCATTTATTTACTTACCAGGCTACAGGTGAAGCAGCTCTTTGTGCCTTTTAACGTCTCATAATCGATCCTCATTTATGTCCAAGAGACATAAACATAACTCTTTTGATTTTATTCAAGCAGTAAATGGTGCAACGCACAAACAAGGGCATACTTTAGATCTTGTTCTATTGCATGGTATTTCACTGTGTGAACTTGAAATCTGTGAACTAAGTTTCTCTGATCATATGCCTGTTATATTTACTTGCTTGCTTCCAAATGATGTTCCAAAGATTAAGAGCTTACCACAGCGGGCTCGCTCTTTTAGCTCTTCATCGAGGGATGATTTTTCTGTGCTTTTTAAGGAGTCATGTCCTATGTATAATTTAGATTCCCCCTTAAATATCTTAAATGTCGATGAACAACTCTTAATGTTAAACTCAATTTGTTATGACATTTTAAATGTTGTGGCTCCAATGAGAATAAAAAAACAAAAACTTAAATCTGAACCATGGTTAAATAGCAACACAAAAGAACTTAGGCGTGCTTGTCGGAGAGCTGAACGGAAATGGAAGAAAAATAAATTACAAGTTTCTTTCGAAATACTACGAGAGTCATTAATCACGAATCAAAAATCTGTTAAAGCTGCTAAATGTCAATACTTTTCAAATATAACAAAAAACTGTCACAAACCCAAAATTATTTTTTCTATTCTGCATTCTGTTCTAAATCCAACAAATGTCTGCCAAAATGCATCACCTGCAGTATGTGAGAGTTTTCTTAAGTTTTTTGTAGACAAAATAGTTAATATAAGACAGCATACAGTATCATACCTCCAACTTGTGATTGGCTTTCTCCCTCTTTCTGTTCTGCTACTCTAAATGAATTTCAGATAATTTCATTAGACTCCTTTCAAGATATCATCAAGCAGTTAAAACCAACCACATGCCCGCAAGATATCATACCTACACGGTTCTTGCTTCAGGTTTTTGATGTTGTTGGGCCAAGTCTTCTGGCTATTATAAACAAATCTCTTCTTACAGGAACTGTTCCGAAATACCTAAAGCATGCAACTGTTAAACCGTTGCTTAAAAAATCTAATCTTGACCCTACTGTGATATCAAATTATAGACCTATCTCAAATCTACCTTTCCTTGCAAAAGCTCTAGAAAAGGCTGTCTTACTTCAACTGCAGAATTTCTTAGAGATAAATAATACTGGTGATAAATTTCAGTCTGGTTTTAGGAAATACCATAGCACTGAGACTGCTCTTTTAAAAGTTTTAAATGATATTTTATGAACTGTAGATTCAGGGGACTCTGTGATACTTTTGCTATTAGATCTAAGTGCTGCATTCGATACCGTTGATCATAAAATTCTTGTATCTCGCCTTAAAGAATGTGTTGGCATTACTGGCTGCGCGCTTGATTGGTTTAAATCCTATCTTGAAGACAGAACGTTTTCGGTTCATCTTGATGGTTTCTCTTCATCCAGCTCCAGCTTGCATTTTGGGGTTCCTCAGGGCTCCATTTTGGCTCCTGTTTTGTTCTCATTGTATATGCTTCCTCTGGGATCAATTCTTAACAAACATGGGGTGTCATTTCATTTTTATGCTGATGACACCCAAATCTATCTGCCCCTGAGTAAAAATGATAAAAGAGGCTTGGAATCCCTAAATAAGTGTCTGCTTGACATTAAATCATGGTTATCCTCAAATTTTTTACATCTAAATGAGAACAAAATGGAGGTCATTGTGTTTGGGTCTTCGAGAGTCCCCGAATGTGATTTGGGAAATCTGAACTACAGCAAAAAACTGTCGGTGAGAAATTTAGGCGTTATTTTTGACTCTGCGCTGAAGTTCGATAAACAGATAAACTCAGTAGTAAAATCCAGCTTCTTCCAATTAAGATTACTAACAAAGGTTAAGAGTTTTCTGTCATTTCAAGACCTAGAGAGAGTGGTACATGCTTTGGTGTCCTCACGGCTCGATTACTGTAACTCCCTCTATATAGGAATAAATCAATCAAATTTAAATCGCCTCCAAATGGTTCAAAATGCAGCTGCCAGACTACTGACAGGCACCCGCAAATATGATCATATTTCCCCTGTATTATGCTCTCTGCATTGGTTGCCGGTATGCTACAGAATCGAATTTAAAATCTTAATGCTAGTTTTTAAAGTTTTTACTGAAACGGCTCCAAAATATCTGAGTGATCTTTTAAGTCATAATATATGTGCTAGACCTTTGAGGTCCTCTGGGAAAAGGATGCTGATGGTTCCTAGATCTAGATTGAAGTTGAGAGGCGATCGTGCATTTTCAATCATCGGGCCAAAACTGTGGAATAGTCTCCCAGTGTCCCTCCGACTAGTTCCATCAGAAGATGAGTTTAAATCGAAGTTAAAAACTTACCTTTTCTCCAAGGCTTATGATTGTTCTTTGTAAAATGGATCTCTTATTTTCAGTGGTTTTATACATCCTCGATAGTGCATCTGTGGTTGAAACTTTTTATTTTTCATTTTGTGTGACTTTTTTAGTATGGCTGTACAGCACAGTGGTCAACTACTGTTGTTTTTATTGTGCTTTATGAATAAATTTTGATTTGATTTGATTTGACTCAATAATAATCTTTTACATTTTAATCCTTGTTATTTTTCGCATTTAAAAGCGTTTTTGTGCTGCTGCGCATCCAAGTGTGTGAGAAGCAAACCCGCGTTGTTGTTTCCTTTATAGGCGCATATTACTAACATGCTCATTAAATTACAAAAACAATATTGCGCCATTAGCTTTAGACTTTAGACCAGGTTTTAGTTTGTCAATGGCGTGGTCTATTTAGTTTGCCTCAAAATAGCAACGCGCCAACAATGTGCCTGAACACACCTCGTTTTCAAACCAGAACGCCCGCATTGCACCCGGTGTATGATAGGGCCCACAGGCTGAGTCTGAAGCGGGAGGAATTATGATAATGTTTGTCTTGTCTACATCACCAATCCCTGGAAGTAAACTGTTGCCTACTATCTGTGTGTTTGTTGTAGTACAAGAAAGAGATTTATGTTGGATACAATAACTTGCGTCATTGTTTACTTTGAGGTTTGTACCTTTTGCATATCGTTAACATTAACTAATACACACTTACACACCAAAGGAAATGTAAAATCGTGAATCGGACCATTAGTGCTCTTTAAAATTGCCACTTTGTAGGAGTAAGCAAAAATTTGCTGTTTTGGGGCATTTCATTTTAACTCTTTCCCTGCCAGCGTTTAAAAAAAAAGTTGCAAGCCCAGCGCCAGCATTTTTCATGCTTTTCACAAAAGTTTAATGCCTTCTAGAAAATGTTCTTCTTTAAATATATAAACAAATAATATCTCAAATGAAAGATTTGACCCTCTGCTTTCAAACCAAAAAAACCCTTTTATCCTACCTTCATCAGTTCTCTTTTTATCACTTCTCAAATATGTGTAGGCTTCTTCAAAAACACCCAATTTTGTGCAAAAAGCTGAGATATTTCCATTTTTGTGAAGGACTTTTCATAGAGATCAGATGCAGAGCGATCTTTAAAACATACACGGAGTTCTTTCACATGAGGCGCTACTTCCGGGTTGTATAAGTTAAGAGTTAAATGCAAATGAGCTGATGAAAGGCAAACACTGATTACCATAATGATGGTTTGTTGAAATTGAAACTCAATTGTGCTGTCAATTATTCTTTCTCTCTGCACTAAATTGCAGTGACGTGGTTGGATAGTGCAGATTATGGGGCGGTATTATCCCCTTCTGACATCCCAAGAGGAGCCAAATTTCAATGACCCACATGCTTGCAGAGAATGGTTTACCAAAACTAAGTTACTGGGTTTTTCTTCATTTTCATTTTCTAGATTGATAGAAGCACTGGGGACCCAATTATAGCACTTAAACATGGAAAAAGTCAGATTTTCATCATATGTCCAGAGTGTTGGTTCTTGTCTGCTTTATCTTTTCATATCTAAGATGAACAAGCCCATATTGCAAAAAATAAATTTCTCTGGCCAAAAATATGCTTTGAATATTTGCTAAATACATTTTGTAGAAAGTAAAGCTTAATTTTATATATTTTTTAATTAAAAAAATATATTTTTAGTTTTAACCTTCATATATATTTCTAAATTTATTTCAGGGGAAACAAATACATTTCTAATTTTGCAACCTATATAAATATATATTTTCTTGCCACAATACAAAGGTGCAAATAAATGCTTAAAAATATATTTATTTTTAAAATATATTTCAAAATACACAAAAAATTTCAAAAATTATATTGGAGAAAAATACATTTTGTAAAAATTTGTAATATTTTGAAATATTTTTAAATTATATTTAAACCGAAGCAAACTAATGCTGAATACACATAAGCATTTAATATACACATAGGCTACATGTTTATAAACACATTTACAGATAACATACTGTTGCCTAAACATTACAACTAAGATATTATGTGACTTAAGCTCATTTCTAAAGTCAAGTCATGTTTCATTTATATAACCAGCAGCTGTAAACCTTTGACTGAATGCAAGGCCAAAAGTTTCTGTGGCTGCTGATGAAACAAACAGTGAACCTTGTTTATCAGTGTATGTGGGTGTCTGTTTGTAAAAGCACATTTAACCCCAGTGAGCCTTGAACACATCCAGTCCCAATCAATTTACCTGTTCAGATTGTCTCAGAATCAGAGAAGAACAGTTAAAATAATGGATTTAATACTGATAAGTCTTTCTGTATGCAAGCTTGTATCAAAACATGCAAATAAATTACTGTCTTATTCAAACATAACCAACTCTAAACTTTAACAAACATGATCAAGAAGAGAGTCTCTCTCACAGAAGTGTGTAAACACACAATGTTCTTATTGTTTTTAAAGTGGCATTTACTTTGGGTTTTGCATTGTGCAAAAAAAAAAAAGGTAAATGGAGTGCATTTATATAGCAGACCCATGGCCACCCAAAGCACTTTACAAGTTGCCTCACATTCACCCAATCATTCATACGCTGACGGCTGTAAAAATAAGAACTGTGTCTTTTAGTTTTTTCTTTTTTTTAAGGTGGATGAGGTAAAAGATCACTGTTTTGTAACAACTGCTATTTAACCTTGTATCAGAAAGCTGTTCAATTTAACCTTGTATCAATTGCTGTTCGTGTCTGTGGCACGACTTTCTTTATTGTGTCATTTTATATGTTGTTTTCTCATCGTTCTTGTCTATTTTTAAATCATTGTCGCTTGGGGTTAGGGTTAGATTCGAGGTTTGCGTTAGGATGTAATTTTATGTATTGGTTTCTACATATTTTTGGTTTGTTTTTAAAACTATTCTCCCCTGGAGTTGGGGTTAGAGTTGAGGTTTGGGTTAGGAAGTCACAGAAAGTGATTCTAACCCAAACCCCAAGCGACAATGGTCAAAAAATAGAAAACAACGATGAGAAAACAAAATATAAAATGACACGATAAAGAAAGTCGTGCCACAGACACGAACAACCATTGATAGAAATTAGTGCTGGGAAGGACGAAAAGACATTCGTCTCCAGAGACACGAAAAACAGCGGAAATTCGTGTCATCAAACACGAATAAATTCATCAAAATTTGCGTTACTATAACACGACTTGCCTTGAGACTGTGTTGAAAACTTTGTATGTTACAAACCTATAAACATAAGAGGTTTGAAATGAATCAAATTTAAGCACAAAAATATACTTTTTATAATTTAATATTTTATACATACTTATACTTTATACATGTTATACAAACTTTTATATTTTGGCCAGAAAAAATATATTTTTTGACGTATGGGTTGTAAAATGTAGAAATGTATTTGTAGCTAATAAAAAAACATTTTTAAATATATGTTAATATATGAAGATTAAAACTAAATACATTTTCAAATCCCAACATATAATTCACGAGTTTGTATTAACATGTAATCGACAGTGAGTGAGATAAAGCATATTTGGTGTGCTGTCCGAGGAGAGGGCTCCGAGCTCGGAATTTTAGCCCAAACCCAGAGTACTCCCCCCTCTGGGATAAATGAATCTAGCTAAGAGTGAGGTGATGGGGTGGAGGAGGGATGCTGTCATGGGACAGAGGTGAGGGACGGCTATTTATAGGCACCTCTTCGCACTGATTGGTTGGATCACATGACCATGCTCCTCCCAAACTTAGTTAAATAAACTTCATGTTACATAAAATGTATGTAGCATATATTTGAAACAAAGATTTTTTTGCCTTATAACAAATCATTAAAGGGAAAATTTGAAAATAAAAGTTCACTGCATAATTCCCATGATGGGCACCAAAGGGACATGAATATAAGACGCCATGACGCACTGAAATAATAACGTGATCTCATGAGAATATGTGTGTGTTTTACATAAAGTGTGGTTGTACCACTCATACATTTACTTAGGCTTTAATACACACTGAAACGTATAATACCGACGTGTTGACAGGACTAATACGTTAATTACTTATGTATTAACAGCTTTACAAATGTACAGATTTGTATGTATTCCTCTTTATAAGTATTAAAATCATAAGCATTGGTGTTTCTTACTCATATTAATGACTTGTTTTCAGTCATGTTTTCTGACTTATTTATTTAAGACGGTTTACTCATTCACCTAATGAAATGTTCATGACTTTCAGAGAGACTACACTTTAAAACCTTCAAATTAATAACATTTCTGTAATCATTTAACCATTTTGTAATATTTACTTTGTTTGGCATGACACACAATATGTGTTTTCTCTTATGCAACAATAACTTCACCAAAACATAACATTAATTCACAAAAGATGTTCATTTTATTCATTTGCTGTAATCCACATCTTTGATGAACAGATCCAAATTCAGCCCTTGATCCAGCGATCTTGATCCCAGTTCTCATCAGCGACCGCAAACGTTAAATCTCACGTTCATTATGAACTTGAATTCAAATATTGCCCCTCAAGAAGCTTTACGACACATTGCTTTACGGCAGTGTTATGAAACGCTCATTGGCTCTTGCGTGCTACACTGTAAAAAAATTCCGTAGAAATTGCAGCTGGGTTGCCGGTAACTTACCGTAGATTTAAATTTATGTTATCAGATTTTGTTTCCCAGAATGTTTTGCTTGATGCTGTTTTTTTAGTTTTACTCTGTAAAGACAAAGACTTGTAAATGTTTAATGTTCATTTAACTTTGAACAAAATGTTGCCAGTAAAAAACATGAATTTAAATCTAAGGTAAGTTACCGGCAACCCAGCTGCAATATCACTATAATTTTTACGGAATTTTTTTACAGTGTACTTTACAGATTTGCGACATTGCCGTCTTTCAGTCGATGTCATTTTTTAATTTGAATTTTTTTGGGTAGGTTGTATCGGCGGCTTAAAATATCTTTTAAATGCTATATTATTACTATTGTTATAAAAAAATTTCCTACACATTTCTGTCTGTTACGTTGCATAATATAAAAAGAATACATAACACATTTTTTTTATTTTTTGTTTAAAAAGAGTTTGGGTTTAGGGAAGGGTTTGGGGTAGGTAAACAGCAATCTTTAGGATATGAAAGATTTGTAAATGTTAAAAATGTAAGTTTTTTTTTAAGTTTTGTAGCTGTAAAAATGTAATAATGCTATCTTGCAAATACGTCTACATTTTATGCTTCAGCATTTATTTAAAGTGCACCTATTTCATTGCTAAAATGTCTGTAATTGGTATAATGCAATGTGTTTGCGAGGTTTATGGTTAAAAACACATTATTTTCCACATACTGTACATTTTTATAGCTCCAGATATTCCGGCCTTCCTCAAACACTTTGATTTTGTACAAACTTATTGATCTGAAAAGCTCTGTGTCCCTGATTGGCCAGCTAATCTGTACGTTGTGATTGGCCTGAATACCTCTAAAGTCAGCCGTAAATGTGACGCTCCTTATCATGTTTGAAAGATTCAATCACAATGCAATGTTAACAGGAGTTAACTTACAGGCTTTGAGTCCAAGCGGGAGGAATTATTAACTCCTCCAGGTGATTATTTGTCAAAATATCATAATGACAAAAAACTTTAGCTGCTCTGCAAAGTGTATTTTGTTACGTGAACTTGAGAAATTGACCTTTTATCAAATGATTCATGCAAAAGCTGGTTGTTTATGTCATAATTATGTTGAGAGAGATTAGTGAATGTGACTGACTGTTGACTTAATTCACAAGAAAGTTAAAGCAAATGTTAACTTTATTATGAAATGAAAAGTTTTTACCCAAAGGTTTGAACCCAACTGATATCTCAGATCTCAATATTTGGTGGTTTAAATACCCATGCAAAATCTCTGTTAAAGTTTTTAAAGCATTTTTAAAATTATTTTCCATAGTTAAGTAATTGCAAATTTCAGAATATTCACATATATAAAAAGGGCACATCCATAATGCTGTTTCTTCTTCACCCAGCAAAAAAAAAAAATATCTTGCCAAAAATTGCTGTAAACATATGCTAAATACATTTTGTAGAAAGTAAATCTCAATTAAATATATTTTTGAATTAGTAAATATTTTAACCACCATATATTAACATATATTTTTGCCATATTGTAAAATTGTAAAATTAGAAATGTATTTGTTGTCCCTACAATACATTTTGAAATATTTTTCCTGGCCAAAATATAAAAGTATCAGTGTAAAAAATATGCAGCATGAAGTTAAAACAACTTGCTTTTAGTCAGTTCAACCTACTATTCAACTTAATATTTTAAGTTTAGGCTTTAAAAAAGTTAACATAACTTATAAAATCAAGTTAAAATGGTTAATTTTTTCTTTTTTTTTACTAACTTACTTTTAAAGAAACATAAAAATATGTGTCGATTTGACAAAAATGCTGAGTATTTTTAACAGTGTATAAAATATGAAAATCATAAGTATAGCTATTTTTGTAAACATATTTCAAAAAATGTTTCAGCACATTTTTTATGTATATTTTGAAATATATTTAAAATTATATTTGAAAATATTTTTTCTGTATTGGCATAATGCACACAAAAATTTAAATAAAATTAATATTATTTGTTATTTGTAAAGCCAACCTTTCTCAATTTGTTGAGTAATATTGCTTCTGGTTTGTGCATTTTAATTCGCAGAATTACAAAGTATGTTGTCTCCCCAAAACTTGTGTCTTATTTTGTCCATATTTTATTCCCTCATGTAAATAGAAAACATGAGTTAAAACTGATATTTTTCTGATGTCAGGACTCATGAGGGGTTTAGGAAAATAGAAGCAGATGATTCAATATATTACAATCTCTGAGAAATTATATATAATATATATTATATTTACAAGTTTTGACTGAAACATTCATAACACTGGAATTGCTCATCATATTAAAACTGTAGTGAAGTGTGATTCACAAAAATGGTTGTTTGTAAACAATCTTTAAATAATGTCCCATTCTTTTTAACTAACAATTTTTAATTTTAGTAATAAAATAAAACAAAATATTATAAATTAAAGGGCTTCCTCTGGTTTAACTGTTATAGAGCATTGTTTTAATAACACAAAAGTCATGGGTTCAATCCCCAGAAAAACACATACAGTACTGAAGAAAAATTGATGTATAGCTTAAATTCAATTAAAGTCTCTTCGAACCAGTTGTTTGTTTGATTCAATCACAGACATGATAGCAGCTTTAACAGTTGAGATGTCTTCACTCCTGCTGGGTGAAAGGTGAGAACTAACAGCCGCTCAATTGTACCCTAAACTCCAAACAGAGCTATTGATATTCAACAAAGAACAGAAGAGAAGAGAGAGAGAGAGAGAGAGAGAGAGAGAGAGAGAGAGAGATGAATGATAAAGAGAAGTGTTACACGACTTATAAACATGACTGACACACACTTGAAAGGCCAATGACAATGACACTGAGACAGGAAAGAAAGATAATAAATCCCAAGTAGTTAAAAACAAAAGTTTAAAACTGAAACTGTAAAGCATCTCAGCAATGGCTTCACATTCACTTGTGATTAACTCATGACACTGAAAAGCAAACATCTTTTTCATTTTAAGCTTTTTGAAGGCAGTGAATTGAGAATGACGTCCTATAGCCGTTAACCGGAAATGCATGAGCTGGCTTATATATATATATATATATATATATATATATATATATATATATATATATATATATTGTATATATATATACACACGTACTGAAATATATTTAAATATGTTTACAAAAATTATATATATATATTACTTTTAAATATATTTTAAAAATAAATATATTTAAGTCGCATTGGAAGAAAATCTTTGTTAAAAACCTATAAACATAACACATTTGAAAAGATTACATTTTATATTTTTTCAACTGCAAAAATATATTCATAATTTTATATTTTATACATACGTATACATTTTATACAAACTTTTATATTTTGGCCAGGAAAATATTTTTATTTCTTTATGGATTGTAAAATTAGAAATGTATTTTTTGTCCCTGAAATACATTTTGAAATTAATTTTAATATATGAAGGTTAAAACTACATATACATTTTTCTTAATCTATTTAACATAAATTTTTCGCCAGAGAATCATTATTATATATTTTTTATTATTATAATTATAATTATTATTATTTGCTGTATGGGGTATTCATAAACAATGTCAAACTATTGTTAAAGTATAGGTAATTAGTTGTAAGATGAAACGAAAAACGTTTATATTAACTTAACATTAAAGTGTCATAAAATGTTATCTTTAGTATTTGCATTAATTTCTATAACATGCATTATAATTTTGCATTGTTGAAAATCTGTTTCATAGAAAAGACATACACTGTTAAACATGTTGCTGTAGTTATGCAGCTGTCTGCCAAATACTGTATATTTAAATTGATGTTATTTACTTGCTATAGTATTTCAAAGTTAAATATACATTAAACGTTAACAAGTCTTTATCTTTACAAAAAAAATATATATACAATTGCAAAGCATTCTTAGACCCGAAAATCAATCTTTTTTCTGTTTTTTCCTTTAGATTTTGGTTCCCAGAATGCTTTGCATGAGGCTGTTATTTTAGTTTTATTCTGTAAAATAAAAAGAAGAAAACATTGTAAAAAATAACTACAACATTTCTCAGGGGCTCCCTACTTCAAAGGCCAAGCAAGAAAGGCGATTGCAGTTGATGATTATTAATAATAAATATAATCTACACTTGCATTTTTGGTCTCTTCAGAAGCAATAACCTGAACAAAAAATGCAATCAATGGTTTATCAATGTGTTTTTTGTTCTAGAGATTATTTGTCAATGCTGAGACTGAGGATTGAGAAATTTCAAGTCCTGGATAGACTTCAGTTCATTGATAGCTGATGTTTACAGACTGTCAATAAATGACTTACTCTAAAAATGACTTTATAATTCCTCTCTCCAGTCATGCATATGGGTGATCACTTTCTTCATTAATGTTTTAGGAGGTGGACGCCTTTATGAAAGAAACCCAACTTGTGCGCTTTCTGACTTATTTAAGGTTTTATTTTATTTAGAAAACAACGGAGGGCACTAATACACCACAACTCTACTGAAAAAAAACTATGTTTAAAGCAGTAAGTGACCATAGACTTCCATAGTAGGAATAAAAAAATATGACGGAATTTGATGGATACCATCAACTGTGTACTAACCATCATTTATCAAAATATTTTCTTCATCATTTATCACAATCCTTCCAAAATATTTTTTTTCCTACTATGGAAGTCTATGGTCACTTACTGCTGTGTGTTTACCATCATTTCTCAAAATATCTTCTTTTGTGTTCATCAGAAAAAAAATTCATACAGGTTTAGAACAACATGAGGATGAGTAAATGATGACAGAATTTTCTTTTTAAAGTGAACTATCCCTTTAATGCTTCAGTGTGTATTATTCTCATTTGTCACTTTATATATGAATAAATGTATATGTACATAATTATTTTAATCTAACTAAAGTCAGAACACAAATGAACACAAGTATTTTGCTGAAGAAGTACCGCTGCTTACAGAGAATTGTATTGAGCGAGCGCTTGACAACATGGAAACCAGAACCTCAAAGTCCACAAACAGCTCAGTTGAATCTTTGACCTATTTGCTCTCAAACAGCGGTTGGCAGCGTTCACTAATGTTGTCATATAGACAGCGTGTACTAGGAACGATTACGACATTCTCCTTACATAGCAAAGAGCCTGGACCGAATGCCCCAGCATGTTCAAGGAAAGCCAAAGAGACATCTGTGCTCTGAAACTGACATTGATTTTTTTACTGAACAAATGACACTCTGTGTTTGCTGGATTAGTTTACTTAAACTCCTACTCAGATGGTCTGATAGAGTTTGCACAAATCACTGCACTTTTGTTTAATCCCCTATATTTTATTGTTTTATTTAAGGTTTGCATTTTTGTAGGACCAACCAAACTTTGGACATGGCTTAATACAATTTCATGTCACTTCTTAAAAAATTTCATGAACAAAGATGAATAAAAGAGTTGATTTCTTAAAAAAAGCACATCATTAACTACACAGTTAAGTATTACTGTCAACTGTTTGCCAGTAACTTACTGTAGATTTAAATTGATGTTATTTACATGCAACAGTTTGTTCAAAGTTAAATGAACATTAAACATTAACAAGTCTTTATCTTTACAGAACAAAACTAAAATAACAGCCTCATGCAAGGCATTCTGGGAACAAAAATCTGAAGGATAAAACTGAAATAGGTTGAAAACTATGCAAATAACCACACACTGTAAAACTTAAAGTTAACTCAACTCAAACCATTTAAGTAAACCGGTTGCGTTATTTTTAAAACACATACACAGTACTGTGAACTTAAACAAATTGAGTCATATGCAGTTATGCACTTATATTTAAGTTCACACTACTTAAATATAAGTGCATAATTGCACATGACTCAAGTTCACAGTACTTAAATTTATGTGTTTTAAAACTTAAATGGTCTAATGCAACCGGTTTATTTAAATTGTTTGAGTTAAGTTAACTGTTAGGTTTTACAGTGCAGCAAATGTGTAGATTTATGAATAATTTTTATTTTTTAAAGTTTCCTCTGTCCCCCCTTCACAGTGTCTCTTTCTGAGCGAGTCCTTTGTCTCTTGACCACAGATATGACTCCACATGAGGCGAGAGTTAGCCAAATAAAGAGCCCAGCATGTGGGCATTGTGTCCCTGTGTCTTACAAATGAAAGCATGCAATATTAGAATTAGCATTTTTATTTTAAACATTACAAAAGATGTTTAATAACTAAATTTAGTTTATTCCCAGGATTCATTAACTGTAAAAAAAATGCTCTGCAGCTGTTTGCCAGTAAATTACTGTAGATTTAAATGTATGTTATTTACTGGCAACAGATTGTTCAAAGTTAAATGAACATTAAACATTAACATTATGTTTATCTTTACAAAAAAAAAACTAAAATAACAGCCTCATGCATAGCATTCTGCAAATAAATTTAAATCTAATTTATACAGCGTTTGATTTTATAAGGTTACTATTTAAAGTTAATATTTTTTCATCTCAGACTGAAATGACTCGGGCTGTAACCAATGAATGATCACAGGGGCACTGTGTTCCTCTATTAAAGAGCAAATTTGGGTTTATAGTGTTGAATTATTACCTCAAATGGTGCATATAAGCTTACAACAGATTTATATATCATTAATAATCCTATACATGTTAAATAAACCTATGCATTTTTTACTTCATGCAAATGAGTCAATTATCAAGATTTAAATTTAACTTAAAGAGTGATCTGATGAAACATCAAGTGGTCTGATAAAACATCAGCATTACATCAGACATTTTGGTGGCAGATAAGAAACAAAATTGCACTAAAATGTTTAAAGCGTCGTAAGTTTGAAGAAGTCATTGTTCGAAAGACGAACCATATGCAATATTTTTTCTTTTCTGAAGACTGAATGGTTTGAACTAAAAAGATACTTGTAAGGTTTTATAACTAGCATGTATTTGTGCTGACAGTATTGATGAAGATCTCCCCCGGCCTCTCAGTGGGTGACTTTTGAACCCTGCTCCTCCTGTGAGGAGTCAAGGGGGTGAGGTTCACCTCCACATATCTGCCCCCTCCGTCAGATCAGCCTTTAAAAGAGAAATCTCTGGCTTCAGTTCCTCAGTCTCTTTCCAGACCAGCTACATCAACAGGTAAGCAGCTACAGACCGTCAGCATTACTGTCGATTAACCGAGTACATCTAGGAGTTTGTGTTGGGAGATGTTAAAAAGTTTTGGGAAATTAAAAGAAAGCAGCTTGAAATGTGTGGTACTGTAAAATGTTATTTCTAATCATTATAAATTGGTTTTAAAGGTTTAGTAATCGTTTTTGTTATTGTTACAATGACTAGATGAACCCTGACAGAAATTTGTCAGTGATTTGTAATTGCCACTTTACTTTATTTAAGTGGTTTAGTCTAAAGTTATACAGGTCCATCACGAGTGTGTCCAAATGCATCCAGATGAGTAGTTAAAATAATCTGGTTATGAACTCTAGCCTAATAGTCTGGCTAAGATTAAACAAATCCAGAATAGTGACTTGCAAGTCCTCCTATAGTTGTTGCATAATTTTACCGTATTAAATTTCTCTCCATCACAGCAATAAAAAGTAGCCAAAATTTTTAAAAATGCATTTTTACAAAAAAAAATGTATGTAGCATCATTGTATGCTGAATACTGATACGCTGATCTCTTATACAAATCTGAAACATATATTAACTGTCGCTTCAGAGATGATAATAAGATTTTCAATTTTTTATTCAGATCCAGGATGAGGTTTATAGCTCTTGCAGTCACAGTTCTGCTGGCAGGTATGCTCAATTCTCCTTTCTACAATGCAAAAAATACATAACATTTAACTAAAAATGAGAAATTGTTAAATGTACACTGTAGAAATTTGCTGTCGTTATGCAGCAATAAACATTAGACATAACAGCCTCATGCAAAGCATTCTGGGAATGCTTTGCACGAGGCTGTTATTTGATAAGACTTGTTAATGTCTAATGTTTATTTAACTTTGAACAAACTGTTGCTAGTAAATAACATACATTTTAATTTACAGTAAGTTACTGGCAAACAGCTGCCAGTATTATTGTAATTTCTACAAACATTTTAAAACCATGTAGAAATTCAGTGTTTTTATTTTTGCTTAAAACAAGAAAATTCTTCCTCTCTTTAGTTGTGAAAATTAAATATTTTATTTGGAAAAAAGATAAACAAAATTTTGCAGTGCTGACATTTCAATACTAGAAAAGTTTCTTATACATGACATTGATTAATTTCAGGTTGCCAGGCACGTTTCATGCAGGATGCACCTCCATCGCAGCTGGAACATGTGAAGTCTGTTCTGCAGGTGTATGCAGATCAACTGAAACAATCTGCACACAAAGCCCTCAATCACCTCGATGACACAGAGTTCAAAGACTACAAGTAAGAAGCACAGCATTTGGATAATAACATTGGTATTAAACTTAAAGTCAATGCAAAACAATCTGATGTTGTACAGGTGGAGGATATTTAACCACCACATTAGTCAGCCAAAAAGATTGCAGCTTTGTTTGATCCTAACAGTTATGAGTTAATTACACGGGTCATCAAATAGGGTCACTTCTAATTTTATGTTTTAATAATAAAAGCTCAGCAGATTTTAATATCTAAACTAAATCTATATTTTTTCAATTAAATGGGACATATCATAAAAATTTATATATATCTAAATCTAAATAATTGGGTTCCTAGAAAATCAACCTAGAAAATGTGATAAAGAACAACCCAGTAACTTTGTTTGCTGTCATTAAAATGTGACTCCCCTTGTGATGTCAAAAGGGGATCTTATTATAATAAAACCACCCCTTAATTTGCACTATCCAACTATGGTATGGCCATTTAGTGCAGAGAGAGAGAGAAAATAATTGACAGCACAATTGAGTTTCAATTTCAACAAACCACCATTATGGTGATCAGTTTTTGCATTTAATCAGTTCATTTGCATTTTAAAGGACACGCCCCAAAATAGCACATTTGTGCTCACACCTACAAAGTGTCAATTTTAATAATTTGAGCTAAAACTTTACATATGTACTCTAGGGTCACCAAAGATTGATTGTGAAATGTCCCCTTTAAGAAGTGACAGCCAGCCTAAATCTACTTTCTCTTTTTCAGAGGGTTCCTGGGCCAGTCCGTGGACAACCTCCATGGCTACTTTCAGCATGCCTTCCAAGGCATTGCCCCATTTGCCGGCCAGTTCGCTGAAGTCTTGGCTCCAAAGATCGAGCAGTTCAAGAAGGATATGGAGGACATGCGCAAGCAGCTCGAACCCAAGCGAGAGGAGCTGAGGGCTGTGATAGAGAAGCACTTTCAGGAGTACAGCACTGAGCTCAAGCCCATCGTCGATGAGTACTTGGCCAAACACGACAAGGAAATGGCGGAGCTGAAGGTCAAGCTGGAGCCTGTGGTAGAGAGCTTGAAGCAGAAAATTCCTGTTAACTGGGAGGAGACCAAGTCCAAGCTGCTGCCCATCTTGGAGATTGTGCGTAACAAGATTACTGCGCAGGTCCAGGATCTGAAGGCCCAGCTAGAGCCCTACATCCAGGACTATAAAGATTCAGTGGAGAAAGGCGCCCTGGAATTCCGTGAGAAAGTCCGATCCGGAGAACTGAGGAAAAAGATGGACGAACTGGGAGCGGAGGTCAAGCCCCACTTTGAGGCTATTTTTGCAGCTCTCCAAAAGTCCTTTGAGTAAAGCAATCGCTTTTTAACATTCCCACTTCTTTCTTCCTTTCCACTTATACCCAATACGAAAACCTCAGCCTTTCTCAGAGAATACACCAGTCTGTCTTTCTTCTAGAGTACACTTCATATGCACTTTTCACCAAACCACTAAACTTATGGACTTTAATCTTATGATCAAACAGAGATATAAACATGAGAACACAATTTGGTTTAACGTTCACAGAAATGCTTAGCAAAATCCTTTGTTAAATGCTTTTTTTGGTAAAAATTGATTTGCAATGTTAAATAAAATAAAAACTGAACAAAAAACTTGGATACGATTTCTTCATTGTCTTTGTTTTAGTAGAAAATAGAATGTGCAAATCATTCTCCAAGAAATAAAAGTATTCCTACACATTACAATAAAATAACTTTAACCAAAATGTAACCAACATTACACAAATACATGGATGAACAATTATGGACTATTACCGAATTTGCAAAATAAAAAGAAAACAGTCACAGACACTTTTATACATTTGAGACTTGATTAATGAGTTGATAACAGAAACATCAGCAGTAATCAATAGACTCTGTGATCTGTTATTCATTACTAATGGCAGAAGATGGATGATGATGCCTTTGGGCAAGACCATCTCAACACCAAACCATAATGGTTTTCTGAAGATTTAATTCACCTGTGCTTTTTTATCTTTGAGACAAGGACTGTTTTTCATTTGCTATATATTTGCATTAATGGTAAAAAGTAAAATATGGGGTTATGTAAATGATTATGAGCCATTGAATTATTAGAAAATAATGAACACCCAAGATGATAATGCGGTGTGAAGCGGAGTGCATTATTTTCAAATAATCCAAAGATCCGGAGTCAATTATTCCACTTATACCACAGTTACAACAGACATTGCTCTGGTGGTTATTTTAAGACATTTGACAGGTCAGAACAGCTTTACCGATGTAGTATTCCTATTCATAAATATTAAAATCACAGGCATTGGCATTTCTTGCTCATATTTCAGTCGTATTTTCTGGCTTATTTATTAAACACAGTTTTAGTGCTGCCTCACGATTAGTCGTGACTAATCATTTGCAGAATAAAAGTGTTTGTTTACAAAATATATGTGGGTGTACTGTGTATAATAATTATGCACACACACACACACACACACACACACACACACGCGCGCACACACACACGCGCGCGCACACACACACACACACACACACATGTATATAATTAAGAAACATTTGCATGTGTATATACATGTTTATATTTATATATAATTTATATTATATATAAATATAAATATTTATTATATAAAAATATTTGTTTCTTAAAATGATACATGTGTGTGTGTGTGTGTGTGTGTGTGTGTGTGTGTGTGTGTGTGTGTGTGTGTGTGTGTGTGTGTGTGTGTGTGTGTGTGTGTGTGTGTGTGTGTGTGTGTGTGTGTGTGTGTGTGTGTGTGTGTGTGTGTGTGTGTGTGTGTGTGTATTTTTCAAATATGCATCATTATTATACACAGTACACACACACACACAAACTTTTATTCTGCAAACGATTAGTCGCGACTAATCGTGAGGCAGCACTACATGATTTATTCATTTTTCTAATGAAATGTTCATGGCTTTCAGAGAATTACACAATATTAAACAAGACTACACTTTAAAAAGATTAATATGAATAACATTAATCATTTAACCATTTTGTTATATGTAGTTTGTTTGCTCTGACTTTTTCTATGCAACAGTAATCACACCAAAACACAACATAAATTCACAAAAGATGTTAATTTTATTCATTTGCAGTAATCCACATCTTTAAAAATCATACGATTGTGAGGAACAGATCCAAATTCAGTCCTTTATCCAGCGATCTTGATCCCAGTTCCCATCAGTGACTGTAAACGTCAAATCTCATGTTTGTTATGAATTTGAATGTAAATATTGCACCTCAAGAAGCTTAACAACACATTGCTTTACCGCAGTGATATCAAAGCTCATTGGCTCTTAAATGCTACATCGATGTACTTTTGAAATTTGAAATGAGAAGCTAGATTAACGTTCTTGTGTATTAATAACTTTAATATTTCTCTGTACTTCATAAACTCCAGAGAGGACAGCAGCTTGTCTTTTTATTTCTAACAGTCCATGATTTAAATAAACTGTTTTGGGTAGGTTTAGAACTGTATTAGCAGCTTAAAATATCTTTTCAATCCTATATTGATTCTAAAATGTTCCTACACATTTATTTATTTTTATTTTGTATTTAAAGGGTTTTGAGTTTAGGGTTAGGTTTGGGGTAGGGTTAGGGTTGTAACACATAGGGAAATTATACAGCAATCTTTATGATATGAAATATTTTATGTTTTTTGTAGCCGTAAAAACTTAATAATGCTACAATTAAATGTTGCAAATATTTCTACATTGAATGCTTCAGCATCAAAAGTTTTGTGTTTTTGAAAGTTATATATTAATAATACGTATTAACAGTGAGACCAGACTGAAAAAAACAGATCCAAGTAAAACTGCTCCAGAAATGTAATAAACAGATCCATCTTGACTGTTTGGCAGGACCTTAAGGCAGAAGTCAGAGTTGATACAGTAGTACACACGAGGATCAAAGGTCATCACTAAGACTTCACAGCAGGTCGTGCATCAGAACAATGGTGGTAAAAGTCCAATTAGCTCTGTGTTGAGTGTTGCAGATGCGGTACTGGAGCGTTAGATCAATTATTGCCACGGTCAATAATGTTGGGTGATGTGTATGTAATTAACAAATACTTGAGTTTAATACAGAGTAAGTTTGTGGGTCAGGGGTTGTGAGTGAGTGAAATGGATGAGGTGTTGAAAAACTGAATCGTAGGGTCTCAGAGATGATATAAAGCCAGGACGGCACTGTCCCGACTCAGAAACGTTCAGATCTCTTCGGAAGACACTTCTGGACCGGGTTTTCTATGTGTAGCAGTATTATGAATGGTAATTATGAACTTTATAGTTATAGTTGTGAGTGTGATGTTTCTCTAATGTAATATTTATTTGCTCTTTGTCCATAGCGTCTAACTTATCACAGTCCTGTACTATGGCCCTGCCGTGTACTACAGACAATGAGCGGTCATGTGCCAAAGCCCCTGAAATCGCCAGTGTCCGAGTTCAGCTGGAAATGCAGAACTTGTGGCAGCAATTTGACCAACTGGGCACCGAAATGATCGTGACAAAGGCTGGAAGGTTTCATCAATTATTGCATCTCTTAACTTGGTTGTTTTGTAGGATTACATCAGGAACTATGCTTACTTTTTTCAAAGTAACCATGAGTAAATGCTTGTCCATGCAAAACTCGCTGTGGGTGCTCTGGGTGAAGGTTAGGTTACGGTTAACCCTATATGCTATCCAGCTGTTAAGGTATTATAGAAAATAACTAGGTGATCAAAAACACCTACCTGCGCTTTAAGCTTAGGTCTGTTCATCAAGGTAAATCACTTTAGCTGAATATCTACTAGGTTTTGACAAACAGTAGTGAAACTACCTTAACTCAATTCTGCTGTTGTTGTTATTAAGCACATTTATCTCTATGGGATATACTGACTCATGATGTCTTTTGTTTTTCCAGAAGGATGTTTCCTACATTTCAAGTCCACATCTCAGGCATGGACCCAGCAGCAGAATATGTTCTCCTAATGGACTTTATTCCTGTGGATGACAAACGATACAGGTAGCAAATAAATAATACCATTTCTAAATACATGTAATGCTCAAATGTAAGATTTTATCTCTATAGCGCTTCTCACAATCTTGCATTGCATTGCATGCAACTTTACATTAACTACTTATAGTACAGAAAGGAGAGACATAAAAAATACAAAATTATGATATATAGCAAGCAATTTTGGTTAAAACAAGGTAAATTTTGGTCTGTATGTGAAAGTCAAATAGACGTCTAAACAAAGCCCAAGAGTAGAAGGAGCGTAAATGCTTAGTACACCTTGAACCCCTGTTGACTTTGCTTACATGATGGAATATCGTACATCTCGCAAGTCATTTAGCCAATTTTAAGGTTATTTAGGGTAGAAGCGGGTTACTTATAGCTGAACTATATTGGGTCTATTTACTGTCTCGATTATTGTTTGTTGTGTCAATTTTATAAAATTACTAAATAGAAAGATGACGGAATTGAAGACAACTACATCAAAATTAAATCAATTTATGAAACCGACAGGCATCGAAATTTATTCAAAGTCTTGTACCTCTCTCAGTACAAACTTCTGAGATCATGAGAGATTAAGTTAACAGTCCGACTGTAATTCATGAGTCTATCAACACCCAGAACACAATCTATATATACAATTATCAGGAAATGTATTTTTCCATAAATAGTGACTGTAAGTTATTTTAGTGTGTATTAATTGTTTCCATGTTTATTAATCATCCTGCATGTCCCATACAGCAAAAATATGAATATAACATTTTAAATATACAAAAAATGGCCAAAATAATATATTTGCTGAAATACATTTTGGATTATATCTAAAAATATATATATTTTCTACTAATATATTTTTGGGCTATTTTTGTATATTATTAAAAATAAACATAAAATCGCATTGGGGAAAAAAACTTTACATTTATGTTAAAAACCTGTAAACATAACAGGTTTGAAAATATTAAAATTAAATATATTTTCAACTTCAAAAATATACTTTATAAAATTAACTTGCATTTAGTATAGGCTATATTTAAAATATATTTTGGCCAAGAATACATGTTTTGCCATATAGGTTGTAAAATTAGAAATGTATTTGCTTGCCCTTGAAATATTAATAAAAAATATATATTTAGTTATAACCTTTATATTAACATATATGCTAAAAATATTTTTTGAATTTGAAAATATATTTTAAACATATTTTTGGCCAGATAATTGTTTTTTACCCCATGCAGCTAGTTCACTTTTTGAGTATTCACCTATTTCCTGTTTGTCACTTTTTTTCTTCACATTGATGTGTGAAGCTGTTTTCTCGTCGTCTTCTTTACTGTTTGGATTAAAAGAGTAAAAGAGCTTCACAACATCATCTTTTCAAATCCTAACTATGAGAGAGACTGCGACGGATAATGATAAATTGAATTTGAAAGTTATGATGTAAATTTATCTCTTACACTTAGCCTCTACAGAGCTAAATCTATCAAAGATACAATTTGAGATTCTTGTGAAAATATTATAAACCAAAAATATATTGAATATATGATTTTCCAGTTTCAATAAATACTTTAAAGACTAGGCCATTGATCTTATTGAGTTTATTTGTACAGGTATGCTTTCCACAGCTCCTCCTGGTTGGTAGCTGGACGTGGAGATGTAGCGGCACCTGGTCGAGTCCACTTTCACCCGGACTCACCGGCACGGGGAGCACAGTGGGTGAAGCAGACCGTCTCATTCGACCGCCTTAAACTCACCAACAACTTGTTGGATGATAATGGCCACGTAAGAAGAAACACAAACAAATACTAGCAAAAATGTGAGAGTTCCTGCAGAGAGTCAAACACATGCGCTTGTATCCAGATGATCCTGAACTCCATGCACCGGTACCAGCCACGGCTCCACGTGGTCTTGGTTGACAAGAGCCGAAACAGCCAGCAATCCGCTCACCGCAACTTCTGCACGTTCACCTTTCCAGAAACCCGCTTCATCGCAGTCACTGCCTACCAGAACCACAGGGTAACAAACAGTCAAATATACATCCAAGTGCTTGTTATTTCTTAGCCTTAAGCTTTTGCTTAGCTGTTAGCATGCAACAATCTTGATTTTGTTAAACATTTTAAAGGAGTAGTCCACCCAAAAAATGGGACACACTGACTTTATATAGTAGGAAAAAAATACTATGGTCAAGTCAATGGAGACCATTTTTGGGTGAACTACTCCTTTAAGCTCCATATTTAGTCTGATCTGATGCAAATTAACTGCAGATTTACTAAAGTTAAAACGGTACACCTCAGGTAAAAAAACTTCCCTATTAAAGTTAGTTTGCTGTAAGTTAAACCATTACACTAATGTCTTTTCTGCCATAGATTACCCAGCTGAAGATAGCCTGCAATCCTTTTGCGAAAGGCTTTCGTACAGCAGAGCCTGAAAGCAGGTAAACAGTGGTCATATAAAGCCCAGGACTCACCAAACTGATGCCAAATAACTATTCTGACTGTGGGTTTTGCCCAGGCCACAATAGTTGTGCTCGAACACACCTCAAAGAAGACCACAGCCAATATGCACTTGTGCGTATCAGTGTGATGGCATAATAACTCTCACACACCAGTAGGTGGCAGTAGGTTTGGTGTGTCCCATATGGCTTTACAATACAGACATACTACATGAGACCAACATGAATTGTAGCTTTTAACATTAGTAAAATTCATATGTTTCTAGTATTTTATTTATTAATTCATTTTTATTGACTTATTAAAGTCACAATATGTAAGATTTTTTTCTAAAAATTTCCAAAAATCACTAGCACAGTGTATATTTTGTTTACTTGTTTTAAACAATGTTTGAATCTGGAAAAGCTTTGCAATTTTAACCAGTGTAGCATCCCTCCTTCATTGCATGTCTACCAAGGAGAATTGGGTACAAGCTAATATTTAGAGAATACAATCAACACCACAGAAACACATGAATGTAAAAATATGACATTATTCTGAAAATATTACGACTTTATTCCCGAAACCTCATAACTTTATTCTCATATTGTTGACTTTATTCATAAAAATTTTACGACTTAAAAAGTAATTTTATTTATTTTGACTTTTTCTCTAAAACATATTAGTTAAATCCCGCATCATAATGACTTAAATCTCGAGATGATTTAATTTTTTTATTCTAGTTTGGCCCTAATCCTCCTTCGTACATGTCAATGGTATCAATTTATTTCTGCTTTTACTGCTGTTAAAATCATGGGTGCGTTTGGCTGATGCAGTGCTATGCAGACTGATCTGCACATGAAAATCAATCCAACGGGACTTAATCATGTTCATGGATGACATAACACCTTTTCAGACACAGATTATGGAAAATACTTTGGAAATGTGTCTGGGATTTGTCCGGGATCATTTAATTTTAGTTCATTCACACTGACAATGATTTTCTGGTATCTGGTATCCCATAAAGATCCTGTAAAGAGACGTAACATACCCACTTACCAGACTACCTAAACTATCCTTTACTGTAAGATAATAACTTTAATGTACACCATGGTCCCTTACTGCTTGAATTTCATGACTATCTTATTTGCTAATAACTGCTGGTAAGCTGAAGTGATTGGCAAATGTTTTTTTTAAGCAGGTCCACTAATAACTCCAGACTTGACTCTGCTCAGCTGTCTTTGCCGTGGAACCTGCGTGAGGAAGCCACCATTAGAGGCGCTGCTTGTGATGATCAGATGATACGAGATGAACAACATCTTAATCGTGAGTTCTTCCGCACACATATCATCGCTCCAAAAGTGTTTGCAGATTAAACAAATATACAGCTACAAAAAACCTGATGTAAACAGAAGTTTAGGTTGGACATAGGTCAGTTTTCTCTTCACACTGGTGCATGTCATCTTTTCCTCTTTTCTACAGGTTATTCAAATCTTCATGATCCAGGCCTACAGACAGCATTTCCTGAATCACAGCTGTCATATGATGAGGGGATGAACTGCAGTGCAGACAGGAAGGATAGAGAATCACATGATTATTTCTACACTGGCCCTATGTTCTTCACATTGCCCTGTCAGTGGGACAGTTTGAGCAGATCTGAGAGAAGTCTGACTGGCTAACAGAAAAACTTTTGTTCACTTACAGGAAAACACCACCGTATTTCTATATTTTACTTTGTTTTACCTCTGCTTAATACATACCTATTTTTTTTCAATGCGTGCTCTTTTAATCTGCAGGGCCTCGTGAATGTGTTAGCATTTAGCCTAGCCCCATTCATTCCTATGGCTCCAAACAGGGGATGAATTTAGAAGCCACCAAACATTTCTGTATTTTCCCTATTTAAAGACTGTTACATGAGTAGTTACACGAGTAAGTATGGTGGCACAAAAGAAAACTTTTGTTTGGAGCCATAGGAATGAATGGGGCTAGGCTAAATGCTAACACATTTATGAAGCGCTGTACAAAGATTAAAAGTGCACGCATTTAAAAAAGATAGGTATGTATTAATTCATCTAAGTTGAGGTAAGAACATAGTAAAATATTGAAAAACTGTGTGTTTTCCTTTAAAGTACATTTAGGGTGTTTTCAGACCTGTAGATCGGGTTCGGGGTTCTGAAACCGGGGGGTAAATGGCTTCTCACACTTTGCTCTTCACACCGCTTCATTGGTTAGTGTTCGAATTTATGTCAAAGATTATGGGGGTTCCCTATCTAAGCACCAACGCCTGCTATCCCCCCCTCCCGGCCAAGTCCCCTATACTTTGAGGATTGCCGTGATTTCAAAAAGTAGGATGGGATCCTGGTTCAACTTTTTTGTTTGTCCTGGATCAACGTTTTAATCAAAGACACCCTTAATAACCCTTAACTACATTTACATTTAGTCATTTAGCAGATGCTGTTGTAGAATTTAATTTAAAATTCATGAAGTATTTTGATTTGAATAAACTGCCCTAATTTATATTTTTGTGCTTTATAAGGGGGTCCCTCAATACTTATAGAAGGTCTAGGACCACCCTAGCCCCCCTAGAACACTGCAATCGAGTTCACAGATGCCTAAACAAACCGAACCAAGGGAAAAACGCACCAGGTTCCGAAACAAAGGCTCAGGTCTGAAAAAACCCTTACATTGTAGTTGTTTTGCTTACGCAGACAAACACTAACTTCAAATGAATGGATTTGTTGAATGGGTTTATTGGTGTTTGCTAAATCAATGTGAATTAGCCTTTTCATGTGGAACCCTATATTTAATATTCAAGTATATTTCTAAAGTGCTTTTCACCATTTTGCATTGTTGCAAAGCAGCTTTAACAGAAACTACATTGTAGAACAAACAAAAAAGACGTAAGAATAAACAGCATAGAAATGAGGGAAAAGAAAGGGTAAAATACACAGATAATATTGCAAATGTTTTGTTTCATTTTTTGGCTGTTTGAAATAAAGACCTATCTTTTCTGAGCACTTTTACAAGATGTCAAACGGGACTGTTTTATATAATAAGATTGTGCTTATGATGATAATAATGTACCTGATATCATTATGATGTATTTCTTAAAATTGTTTTACTTAAAAAATTATTATTTTTCTTTAGACACTGAGTACCATAGGCATGCATTGCAGTCTTTAGTAATAAATCTCATAGTGTATGTAATATGTATAAGCATCTGACACATCATTAATTGTGTTACCACCAACACCTTCCTCATAAAATGTTTTATATAAAAAAAAAACATTTTCATAGCACAAAAATAAATAGTACGTTATTTATTTGCCTGGAAAATATATAGCAGTTATTGCATGAACTTCAAGTCCCACAATGCATCACTCCAGCATTAATGGTGCGTTCCAGGCAGGTTTTTAAACCCGTGAGTTACGACTTCAAAACCACGACTCACGACCCTATGCGTTCCAGGCAGCCTGTAACTCGTGTTTTTACAACCTTCTACCGGTGAAAGTGCACTGGAACGGCAGTCAAACCCGTGACTTCCCACCCGTGAACTCGTACTAGATCGATGTACTCCCAGTTCAAAGTCGTGAGTCGTGGTTTTGAAGTCGTGAGTTACGGGTTACAGGTTGCCTGGAACGCAGCATAAGCTTCAGTTGTTCGCAAGGTACGTCTAAAATCAGATTCGTTATAGCGAACCGGCTCGTTTAGACGGTTCTTTTAGAGAATCGGTTCATAAAACAGATTCACCGTGTCATCCATTAAAAGAACAGATGATGCGCTGACACTTTTTCAAATAGGCCTATTTCGTGAATTGTTGCGTTTATTGTGACCTATTTTAAAATGTCAATTAACCAAACAACTATTTTTTTAATAGAAATGTTCATTAACCTATCGCGAATCACTGTGACCGAATCATGATAAGGAACCTGTGTGAATCGGACACCGAATCAGTTGGTACGGATGTTGCGACGAAGATGGAGGAGGCAGCCGCGGTCTGAGGAGATAAAGATGCGGATTATGGAGGTTTGCGCCGTATGATTGTCAAACAGGAATATTAAACCCTAAATGGACATCAATGGCAGACATTTATCGACAGGACTCCAGCAGCACAGTATCATTCGATTACAATTCACCGTCCAGTTGTATTTTTTCCAAAATTGTAATTTTAATAGATAACGTTACTCGACTTGAAGAGAAGCAGGAAGGTTTCACAATGGGTCGTCAAATGCTGTAAGCATTAAGGGATAGAGGGATGTGGAAACGGATGGTTTATGCTGATGGTTAATGCGGGTGATGGAGAAAACGGATGATAATAAACAGCAGAGCGAATGTCCTTTAGTGCTTCGTTTTTCATTGGCATAGTTTGCGTTATGACGTCACAGTAGATCAGTCGGACGCAGGAATAAAGAAACATATCTCAAAGCATTGAAATATGAAAGTGCATCAAGTCGTTGTGTATTCATGGGCATTATTGGCTCTTCTGCCGGTCACCTTCTCTGGTGGCAGTTCTGGCGCAGTGCTACTGCGCGTCCCCCTGCGGCAGGGGCCGCTCTCACAGCCTGCGGCCCCCAGGGTCCCCTCTCCACCTGTCCGGAGACGGAGAGGTGCAAGTGGAATTAATTTTATAAACATGATCGACAATCTCAGAGGAAAGTCAGGACAAGGCTATTACATCGAAATGGCTGTGGGCACACCGTCGCAAAAGGTGAGACACGTTCATTGTTTATAAGCTCTTAAGGCAAGGATTTTTTCATTCAACAATTGTTATTATTTTAATAATTTTTAACTTTATAATAAGTAATATTATAACAAGAACTTTGCAAGATACTAAACAAGTAATTTGCTTAATGACATATCATGAAAATCTGACTTTTCCATGTTTAAGTGCAATGGCTTCCTAGTGCTTCTACTTACCTAGAAAATGTGAAAAAGAACAACCCAGTAACTTAGTTTTGGTAAACATTCTCTCCAAGAATGTAAATAAAAGATCATAAAAATTTGACTCCCCTTGTGATGTCAGAAGGAATATTATTATAATAATACCGCCCTTTAATCAGCACTATCCAATCACTGCACTGCCATTTAGTGCAGAGAAAAAAATATTGAAAGCACAAATGAGTTTCAGTTTCAACAAACCACCATTATGGTGATCAATGTTTGCATTTCATCAGCTCATTTACATTTAAAGGGACACACCCCAAATGTCACATTTTGGTCCACACATCCATCTAGTAAAAACTTTCATAGACACTGCCAGTGAACAATAAATACAGTAATTGTTCAAAAACAACTAATATTATGCTGATAAAAATCTGCTGATTTAGCTGGTTTATTTATCCTGCTACTATATTACAAAAATGAGATTACAGTACAGAATATATACGACGTAAACTGCTTATTAGTTAATGTTTATAACAGTTCTTAATATGTTTGCGTGCACTTTTGTTATGTTTTAAATTTTTAAAAAATTATTTAAATAAGCAAATACTTTCATAGGCTAATGTCTACTACATATATGTAATAGTAGTTTAATATGTGTATTATGGTGTGTATAGTGTATGCTGCTGACTGTCGAATCGCGTGAAGCTTGATATGTTGCCGTAGAAACTCAAAACAAGTTGGAAAAAAATTGGATGGACCATTCTGATATTTTAAACATATGCCTGAAAAGGTTAAAAACACAAAGTCTTGGCCTATTCCATGTTCAAACACTCGACTGACTTTTCTATTGTAAAGATACTATGTCTCTATGAGGCTGTTTACACTTGGCATTAACATGCGTTTTCGTCGATCGGATCACAAGTGGACGACGTTAATGCCAGGTGTAAACGGTGTTCAAAACGTTTTCAACGCGTTCACTTTCGACCACTTTCAACCACATCCAGAGGTAGTCGAAACCACTTTCGATCGGATCGCTTTGGAGCTGCGGAACGCAATGTGGTTGAATGTGTTCGAACAGCCACACGCGACCACCTTCTCTCCACCCATTTATCTAATCTGAGGTATTAAACACAAATTTTACGTCTTTTTTTGACTTCTGGCGTGAACATACGGTGAACAGCGCTATTTTTAGCCTTTCATTGATAAAACTACTGCGGGTGTTCTCCGTAGTTTCGTTTTGAAAGCGTGAAAGTTGCGCGATCTTATTTCATCAATTGCCCTGAAAATTCAGAGAAAGCTCTAACATGCACGTACAAAACTCTGTGCAGCATGTATACTTGCTAAACAAGCAGCGGACTCCGATATAATATTAGTTCGCGTCCATATAAACTCATCATTACTCCGGCTCGCGTTTGAATGACAGCAGAGAGACTCGCCCACCGTCTCACAGATCGTCCCCTTACAGTATTCAGGACAAAAGTGGACAAAAGAGACGGATTTAAATACCAGGTGTAAACGTAATGTATCTCTCTCGTCCACTTGTGATCTGATCGATGAAAACACATCTTAAAACCAAGTGTAAACAGCCCCTATGTTTTTATATTTGCACATTGAAAACCCGTCACCCATGAGCAACAATACAAAATGACTGAATATATGATATATTAGGTCATTTCTTCATTTTATCCCCATACTGGTTCATACAGGTACATGGCAGGTGTAGTAAATATTTACCATAACTGTTTAAATCATGTTTTATGCGTGCACCCACTACACTGTTTTCTACCGGCTGGTTTTTGAAACTGACGTCTCGCACAAAGAAAGGGAATAACGTCACATCACTTACTTCCGCGTTCGAAAATAAAGTGTATAATTAATTATCTATATGTTATTTTGAGCTGAAACTTCACATATGTACTCCTGAACTCCAAAATTGAATTACATGGCAATAGCATGGCCTTCTTTATGGACAATGTTTGCATATTTGTCACATTTCATTCAAACCCTCATTGTTCTACAACTTTGTACCCATGTTATTTTCCACTGTTATTTGATAGTGTTGACACCATTTCTTATAAACATAATGTTGATTACTGCATTTGTCTAACTGACCTGTCACCAATAACCGGCCCACGCTGAATGATGTGCTTTATTTGCTGTCAGTAAAGGGGGTGGTCACCCTGTGTTGCCAGATATTAGTACATTTCCAGAAGTGTCACATTATTAAAACACTAAAATCCCATAAGTTACCTACAATATCTGTGTTCGACTTCACGCGGCGCTGCAAGAACCAACAGGCAGGTGACATCAAAGTACCGCAAGAGTGATTTGAAATCAAACTCCTCAGTATAATTTCTCGAATCACTCTCGCAGTACTTTAATGTCCTCAGCAAGTATACTTTTCTTTGTTCTGATAAACACGAATGAAGATATTTTGAGGAATGTTTGAGACCAAACCAATCAGAAGCCACATTGACTTGCATAGTAGGAAAAAAGAATAATATGAATGGGGCTCATGAACGGTTTGGTTACAAAGATTCCTTAAAACTATCTTCCTTTGTGTTCATCAGAACAAAGTAATTTTTACAGGTTTGTAACAACACGAGAGTGAGTAAATGATGACAGAATTTTCAGTTTTGGGTGAACTATCCCTTTAAATCTTGTGTCATCAATCCAACTTATTTGTGATTTTTTGTAGTGCTTCGAAAAACTCCTTATTAAACAATGTGGAAGGAAATGAATGTTTTTACAATGTTTTATTACCACAACATATGCCAGGGTCACATTTATGTGCTGGAATAAAGAAGAATAAGGATTGGTGGAGGAAAAGTGTACAGGGGGATGGGGTTAACGTGGGTCACCTGTAGACCGGATGCAGGCATTATGAGCCGGATTCAAAGGGCAGAAAGAACAGGAAGTCCACAGGACAGATCAATGACACAAGCGCGATTCTTACTACATGTTGGCATAAGCATGCTCACTAAGGCACAGATTAAAGTTCATAAATAAGCCTTTAGAGGCAGAAAACGCCTTACCCATGAAATAATTTTGCATCACCTTTATATGCAAACATGGATTTATAATTATTTGTACTTGTGAATAAGGCTCTATCTATTTTGGCATTGTTTCTTTTAAACCATATCACCCTGGTAAAAAACAAGTGTGGACCATATATATATATTAAATCTATTACTACTATAAAGTACAAAGATCTCAAAAGTCCTAATATTTGTTTTTGTTTTTTGTTCTCAGTTGTTCTCTGTTTTACACTTTCTCTAAGTCATCTCTCTGTCTGTGTATCAGATTTTGCTCAGTCAGTGATGATGTGTAATGCTAAGAGACAGGCAGTCAGTTGTTGTTGATGTGCAGAAGGGTGATCAATAATAAATCTTATTCTTAAATACCCTTTCACAAGTACACCACAACCACAAGGTCAATATGCCTACATTGAGAATAAAGAATAGTCAGGTACTATTCAGTACTATTACTTATATTTAAGAGTAACAGTAAAGATTTTAAAATGAACCAGTAGACAAACTCACTTTGACGATTTCTAAAAACATTGCAGGTAACGGTTAAAGCAGGGGTCTTCAACTACTCTTCTTCAAGGGCCAGATTAAAACATTTTTAAATATTATGCGGGCCACACTTTTACCCCTATTTTTACCTTTTATATATTTTTTACCTTTACATTTTATTATTATTATTATTATATATGTTATAACTTATGTTGTTTTTGTTACTTTTTGTTATAGGTCATATATGAAAAACATTCCAAGTATTCACAACATACAGACAGTCTTCTCCTAATGACTAAAATCGTTTTCTTTTTTAATATTTTAAAGATATACTGTATAAGCTAAACCACCTTTCCATTGGACATTACAGTCGAAGTTCGCCCCCTAGTGGCAGTCATAATTAAATTTTAGTTTAATCATAAATTTGCAAACAACAATCTATGAATATATATACTTAATAATTTACTAATCAGTAATCAATTGTTTTTAAAGTGTTACTGATAAAGTTAAACAAACAAACAAATAAAGATAAATCATTTTAACCTTGCACACAGTGTTTTGACTGGAACAAACTGAAATACATCACTTCCGGTCGGTGTGTCACATGCAAAGGTTATTATGCGTTGTGGTTGAACAAGTTTATTTTATTTAATGGATCCAAAGCTCAAACTGATCAGAAAATTACGCACACTGATTTTAGATCATCCAAAGATGACCGGCAGGCCACCGGTTGACTAGCCCTGGTCTAAAGTAATAATGTCTATGACTGATACACTGCAAAGTTTTGACTGTAAGTCAAGTCAAGGTTGTTAAAGAAATATTACACTTTTTTAAAAATCTTGATAATTTACTCACCCCCATATGTCATCTAAGATGTTGATGTCTTTCTTTGTTCAGTCAAGAAGAAATCAAGTTTTTTAAGGTAAATTTTCCAGGATTTTTCTTCATATATTGGAGAATGTGTGTCCAATAATTTTGATGTGATTGTTTTTTATATATATAAAAAATTGGTAAATCACAACAACTTGCTCAGTGTCTTTATGCTATCAGCACATATTTAATGCAGCTATATTTCATGTATTTGCTAAATCTAACTAAAAACCGACTTACTTTCAGTCCTGTTACCAAAAAGCCTCTATTAAGAAGCCATGTTAAAAAAATAATCTAGTTACCTGAGACTAATACTCATTTTAAAAAGTAAAATATGTCTATAAAAGACAAAAAATAAAGTTTAATTTGACGAGTTACAACATGCAAATGGCACCGATTCGGTGGAATGGCCCACATACAGTAATGCGGGATTGAATATGTACAAAATATATGTAGAGTTCAGCAGTCTCAATTCGTTTAATTCATCACAGTGAATTAACACATTAAATTGATGGTAAAAATGGACTTTTATTACAAAAATAAATGTGATCTCTGTGTTTCAGTTGAACATCTTGGTGGATACAGGCAGTAGTAATTTTGCAGTGGGTGCTGCTGCTCACCCGTTTCTGCACAGATATTATCATCGCTCTCTGTAAGTACTAAACACTTTTGTTAATATACATGTTGTAAAGGTTGAATGCACTGTTGATGTTTCTATTAAAAAAGATTATTAATTTGTCCAGTACAGTCTGCCTAATTCATAAAAATAATGTCACAGTGCAAAAATTGTAATTGTCCAAAAAAGCTAGAATAATTTTCTTGAAAAAAAAAAAAATATATATATATATATATTTTTTTTTTTCATATTCATTTGGATTTTGGGGTGAGACATGACTCTTGAGATGTCTCTAACAGGGGTCCCGCTTTATTTTTGCTTGTAGGTCTACATCATACAGAGACCTGGGCCGCAGTGTTTATGTGCCATACACACAGGGCCGCTGGGAAGGGGAGCTGGGCACAGATCTGGTGTCGGTTCCTCATGGACCCAACGTTTCTCTAAGGGCCAACATTGCTGCCATCACCCAGTCTGACCGCTTCTTCATCAATGGATCCAACTGGGAAGGCATACTAGGATTGGCCTATGCGGAGATCGCCAGGGTTGGTTTACACTGTTTCTGTGGCGTGAGCTCAGGGAGTACATGTGGGGAACAAACAAAAAACAGTTTGTGTGTATATTTTTAGTTTTTTGTATACCCTTATGATTATCACAGGAGTACTGTATATTCCTTGATTTAAAGCTCCCGCTTCTTCCCAACTTCATTGTGCTCACCTATTTATTTAACACACTTTATTTTATGTACTATGTACTTACTTTGTAACTGCGTATGTACTGGGTATCAGCCTTAAACCATTCAAGTAACAGCATGTTAAAAGTATGATGTAAGACCAATGTGATTTGACAAATATGGCCAATGCTGTGCAATGTGGGGAACAAATGTTATTACAGTATAACAGAACATACGTGAAACTCAGTTAACATTTATTGTGCAAATATTTACAAATATATTCTCTTAAGTACTTGAAAAATATTTGTAATTCATTTTTATAAAACTAAATACGTTTTTGTGCAGTTTTAGTGCATAATGTATAGAAATTCAAACTACTATTAGCATCATTTATGATTGTTTGTAAGGCAAGGTAAAAAGACGAGTCTCTGTCTTTCAGCCGGATGAGATGCTGGAGCCGTTCTTCGACTCTCTGTTGAGACAGACCAGCGTTCCAGACGTCTTCTCACTACAGCTCTGTGGAGCAGGATTCACTCAGAACTACACTTCAGGCAGTTCAACTGTAGGGGGCAGTATGGTGAGAAATAATCAAATAAAATCTTCACCTTAACTAAATAAAAAGCAGAATGGATATGACACTCTATTCTATTCATGTTGAAAGTGAGCAGATTGTTATTCAGATGTCTTTATTTTTCATAGATCATAGGGGGAATAGATCCATCATTACATGTCGGTGAGCTGTGGTACACACCCATCAGACGGGAATGGTATTATGAAGTCATCATAGTGCGCATTGAAGTTAATGGACAGGACCTCAATATGGACTGCAAAGAAGTAAGTGTGATTTCTCTTGTTGTTTTCCATATAGCATTTATATTTACTGGGAAAAAAACACTGATACATTTTTAAAACTAATTCATGCATAGACCCATTGATATATTGGCTTTAAACTTATTATGTCATAGGAAAGCATGGATGTCTCCATCACTTTTCTGTTGTTCCTAATGTCAAATGAGTCGTTGTTAATAACAAACATACTCTCTCTCTCCCAGTATAACTATGATAAAAGTATCGTGGACAGTGGCACTACAAACCTGCGTCTCCCACGCAAGGTGTTTCAGGCTGCTGTGAAGGCCATCGAAGCTGCCTCATCGGTCAGTTCATATTATACACCATCACGTCACGTTTGTTGGAGTTTCTGTAGATTATAACAAATCTGACTTCAGGGAACATACATGCTGATAAAATACAGATCTTAAATGGGTTTGGTTAAAATATGGACACTTACTCGCTCAACACTGTCCTTTATCATTGCAGACCGAACAGTTTCCCTCAGGTTTTTGGCTGGGGGAGCAGCTGGTATGTTGGCAGACTGGCACAACACCCTGGCACATCTTCCCCGTCATCTCTCTCTATCTGATGAGTGAGAACAGAAACCAATCTTTCCGCATCTCCATTCTGCCACAGGTTCGTCCTTATGTTTGGTAATATGCAATGAAGTGCTTATAATGGCATACTGTATACTGTACTTTATTTGGGTTAATGTACACCACCTTTTTTGTTTAGTAACTTAAAAGCATCTACTAAATGCCTAAATGTTAGTAGTAGTTAGTCCAGTAGTTTTCCATGAAGTTCTAGAAGTATTTGACCTCATGTTGTCATCTCTGATTAATGGCCATTTCAAAAACATTTCTTTGGCGTCTTTATGTAAGGCGTCTTTAAATACTATGAACTTACATCAAAATTGGAATTTGCCGTATGTATTGCACGCGTGCTATTTATTCTATAAAAAGTTGTAAAAAAAGAGTTGAATACTTACATTTTTAAGGTGTTTCCTATTAAAGTTACTTTTTAAGTTACCAACTTTTCACATTTTACAGTGTATATGCGGACTTCATGAGAACGGGTTGGCGATGGCATAGATAGATAGATAGATGGACGGATAGATAAGATATATGATGTGAATGTCTGATACGTGTGTCTTTCTCTTGGATCTCTGCAGCAGTACCTGAGGCCGGTGGAGGACGTGGCCTCAGCACAAGAGGACTGTTATAAATTTGCTGTGTCTCAGTCCAGTACTGGGACAGTAATGGGTGCTGTCATCATGGAGGGCTTTTACGTGGTGTTTGATCGGGAACACAAACGCATCGGCTTTGCTGTTAGCACGTGTCACGGTGAGGAAGTGGAATTTAAAAAGTATTTAGACACTTTCAGGATGTTAAATGCATTTACATTCACTTTGAGTTATGTGATTACCAATGGGGGCTGGTGCAAAAAAATTAAGTCAGTTATTATCCGACATTTCATGTTTTAATGATAATAATTGTTTTCGTTCACATGTTCATTTCTAATCATGAGCTTACTTGACGAGCATACAAGTTTAAATGTGTTTATTTATTTGCGAAGAAGAGAACAGATAAACAGAGACCGTGCATCACTTTACATGTTTAACATCACATGAAGCAGATGAAATATTGAGTTGATAAATCACGAAACCTTTGTGCTGAACAGGCAAATATAAGCGACTTTGCAAGGATGATCTGAAACAATCCAATTAGAGCTCAGCCTCAAGTCACATGCTTTTAACAAGTTTACTGACCTACAGTACATACACACTCGTTTAGGTGGTGCCCCAGACACACACAATAAACTATAGGTCTAGCGAACAAACTTTTTATTTTTTTTATAAATGATAACATAACAAACAGTGAAATAGTACAACTAAATGATTTTATTTTGTAATCATTTGCATTATATATTTAACTTTTTGGTTACATATTAAAGTAGCTTTCCTCTCTGGCCAACTTTAAGGCACCCTATTGACCATCTGCCACTGGTTATTACTAAACCTGTTACTGAATCAGCTGTAAAATACCTTTGTAAAACAAAGTCAGACTCGATCCTTATACTATGGGTCAGATTTACTAAAAAGTGTCCACACCTTTTTAGCAATAATTCTTCACAGTGTGCCTTTATTAAATCCTGACAGTAGTTTTTATTGGCAAAAGAGGGGTTTGCACTGGTGCAGGCTGTTAGTAAATCTGACCCTAGGTTGTGTTTTACAAGGGTAAATTTCACAAAACCTGTAAAAAATAGGCATTTGACTGTGATAACTTTTCATGTTACAGTTGCTAGAACTTTTATTGTGGGAAACATCTGGATTACATTTGAAGATAAATGGTCTTAATAATGTTAGTTACTTTTTAAATACAAATAATATTTTTAAACATTAAATTAACTAAAATATTTTTATTAAAAAGTAACTTGAGCATTTAAGTAACTAAATTAACATTTAAATTAATCTACAAATATATTATGATTTATATTTAGATGATTTTTAAACCGCAGAGTATGCAAATAAGTTTTGCATTTCATGACAGAACACTTAACTCTTTCACCGCCAGCGTTTAAAAAAAAAGTTGCCAGCCAGCGCCAGCGTTTTTCATGATTTTCACCAAAGTTTAATGCCTTCCAGAAAATGTTCTTCTTTAAATATATAAACATACAATATACCAAATGAAAGAACAGACCCTCTGCTTTCAAAAAAAAAAACGTTTCATCCTACCTTCAGTGGTTCTTTTGCAATCAGCTTTTGAATATGGGTAGGTTTCTGCAAAAACACCATATTTTGAGCAAAAAGCAGAGATAATTCCATTTTTGTGACGGACTTTTCATAGAGATCCCATTCAGAGCGATCTTTAAAACAGACACGGACATGCAGCCGCTTGCCATAGGGCAATACTTCCGGGTTTAAAAAGTTGCGGAAGGGCACCACCTGGTGGATAATAGCGGTATTGCGGAAAGACGGAAAATCTCGTCATTGGCGGGGAAGCGTTTTCTCTTAATTGACGAGATATCTCGTCAATGGCGGTGAAAGAGTTAAAATATAAATGAATAGGGGAATAATAGATCTGTAAATAATTTCTAATTCTTTTCTAATCTTTAAAATAAAAATGGAAGTTAAATTAACAATTATATGACGTTTATGGCGTGTCTCTTTGTAATAAGTGATTTTGATTGGTTAATTGTGGCATTTAATAGCAACGCGTGAATAGCAATGCTACACAAATCTACTCAAAACATATTTTACCCCAAAATCAAAAGACAACATTCTTTTTCTGGTAATTGAGCACATTTTCCTTGTGATTGTTTTGAATAAAAATTATGTTAAAAATTATTAGGGGACAAAAGGGTAAAAATCACATCTTTTGCTTTCTTTTTACTTTAAGTGTTAAAGTCACCACGAAATTGAAATGAAAAATTTTATTTTTGTTTAATGAAATATCGTAGTGTTTTCATTCATTGTTTTTTTATCATTTTTTAAAATCCAGCTTCTCCCATAATCTTTTAATCAAAAAACCCTAACCTCCTCCCCTCCTCGACACCACATCTCTTCACTTCCTGTCACAAGAAATGGCATGAGGGCGGATTTGTTCAGAGATTTGTTTTGTATCAGAACTCTTCAACATGACCCAACTTCTAGTGATCCAATCAATTCCTGATAGATGAAATCAAGTCCTGCCCTACATTTTTAGAACATGTTTAAGTAACACAGTCTCACCCCATGTCGTCAATATTTGACGACACTTGACCATTCGTCAATATGTGACGCGGAGGGTATACCTTTCGCGTCATTTTTTGACGAACTGGGGACTTGAATACAATTACGTCCGTTGCATTCTCTTCTCCTATTTTCTTACCATTTTCGCGTCGGTTTAGGGTTAGATTACGCAAAATTAAACAGTGTACGCAAAATTAAACAGTGTACGCGAAATTAAACAGTTGTCACCTGGCTTTGGGGTTAGAAACAGTTGTCACCTGGCGTTGGGGTTAGAGTTAGGTACAACAGTTGTCACCTGGCGTTGGGGTTAGAGTTAGGTTTGGGTAGGGATGTCATTATGTAAATCTAACCCTAAACCGACGCGAAATTGGTAAGAAAATAGGAGAAGAGAATGCAACGGACGTAATAGTATTGAAGTCCCCAGTTCGTCAAAAAATGACGCGAAAGGTATATCCTCCGCGTCACATATTGACGAATGGTCAAGTGTCGTCAAATATTGACGACATGGGGTGAGACTGGGTTGGTTTAAGACCCTCAAAACAATGTAAGACTGGCAGAGGTTGAAACTGGACCCTTACGTCTTCTGCATGTCTACTTTTCTGTTATCATTTGTCTTCACAATTTGTTACTATGTACTACTGTATTGTTTTAATTACAATTATTATAGCATTTAAAATCCAGCTTTTGTTCTTGATTTGATTTCATTCAATAGTCGTTGATGTGTATGTGTTGATTTTTCTTCCAGTCCACGATGAGTTTCGTACGGCGTCAGTGGAGGGTCCGTTTCACGGCGTTGACCTGGAAGACTGCGGCTACAACGTCCCTCAAACTGATGAGTCAACGCTTATGACCATCGCCTACATTATGGCGGGCATATGTGCCCTATTTATGCTGCCCTTGTGCCTCATGGTCTGTCAGTGGCGTTTTACCCGCTGCCTTCACCCACTGGGTGCTGGAGACTTTTCTGACGACATATCCCTACTGAAGTGAGCCATATCTAAACATAGGGCGATTACACTGTTTGCATCAATGAAAACGCCTCACAGAGCGTGGAAACACTGGCGAGACCACAACAATTATAACTATGTATGTTATATGTGCACACACCCTTAATCCTAATGGGCTTAAAAGGATTTTGTACCCTCTGTTCCTGTTTGAGTATATGTAATATGTGAACGACCCCTTATTTACAAAGTTTTAAGTGTGCATAGCTGTCCTGGGACTGCTTAAGTCAAGTACTGTAAAGTATACGTTAATGTGTGTACGTCTGTTATTGAGAGCGAGACAGAGTTTGTGCACTACTAAGATGTCATATACTATTCTAATAATTGGGCATCATCAAATATGACGTATAATGTTGAGAACACATATTTGACTCCTATATGACTTAACATAACATAACAGTCATACAATATCAGTCTTCTGAGGAACTCATATTACAGTGAATTACTATGACATGATCTTGTATAATTAAAAGCTTACAGTAAATAGACTATGTGAAATCATTATGATCTATAGAAATGACTGGCAGTGGGTGAATCTCAAGAAACCTGTCATGAACCAAAATAATTATATTTAAAGCCTTAATTATATTTAAAGCTTAAAGCCTATTTCTTACACCATTAAAAGTAAGCATTTTTCCCACAACAATAATAATAATTATATATTATTTACATTGTAAAAATTTTATGGTAATTTTAATGGTGTTTTACCTTATATTTTTGTATTATTACTTTTTTTACTGTCCAAAAAAGTACAAATGTAATACAGTGAATACAAACCACTGTAATAAATGTCTTTCTTTTAATTTTAAGAAATGACATCTGGACACGATTTTGTGAGATTCACCCAAAAGTAATTTAAATTATGTAACAAATATGCATCAGCTCTTATATTATTTATTTGAACAAGTATGGAATAGTAACGCTAACTCCACAAATCTGAATATGATTACATTCATACACTCACAGTTAGTTGCAACCTAATAAATGCTCCTAAAATGACTGCTGCTTTTTCTTACCCACATAATAACTGACATGTATTAGGACAAACACATATTCAATTGCATTGTCCTAACTGAAACTTCAGATTTAAACCATGGTTTTAAGTGTAACAAAGAAACTCCAGTTTGGCAGCTCTAAAACATTTAATAAAATGTGTAATAAACCAGCATTTGACCTCTTTCTTGACTATTGTAGAGGTGAGCAAAGAGCCATGATGTAGTGGTGGACCAGGGCCATAGAGCTTTGGAGGACCTGGGTCGTGGAACATTGACATGCGCTTAGATCTGGGCAGAGCAGCTAGCTCAGACATGGGCCATGGAGTGGGCCAACTGTAGAGCAGTTTGTGGCCCAAACACATCAGACAGCAATAGCCACAACAGAAAGAAAGACATAAACCTCAGGGACCACAGGACTTGGGACCACCCGAACTCCAGCTGCCAAAGCAGAAACCATCAGAGGATCTGCCAGACCAGGCTCCTGTGCCTTAAACCCGCTTTCTTGTGTTCCACAGTGGCAGACATGAAGGCTGGTGACAGCCTTGTTGTGGGATGGTAACATTGGAAAGGTGGCCAAGATGTGACCAGAGAGGGCTCTGGAGTGGCAGCCATGATGTAAAAGGAATTCTGGCATGTCATCCATGATGTGAGAGGGCTTTGGCTTGGTGGCCTGCAACACAGTCCTAACAAGTCCCTCAGTGGACAATCACAGTCCAGAGGGACCAACTTACGCAATGGGAGGTTGAGTCCCAGCCACTACCATGCCCTTAGGCAGTGTTTCCCAATCCTGGTCCTCGAGTACCCACTCTTTAAGCTCAAAAGTTTTTGATTTAAAACACTATTTAAACTCATATTTAAAACACCCGATTCAACTCATGAGTTGCTGCTGTAAGAGGCCAGTATGAAGGTGGTGGGTAAACATCATTACCTAATCTCCCAATCGGTCCATCATGTGGGTTGAGTGCTCTCTTGCCCCGCCTTTTGGAGCTCTCAATTCGCATAAGGACCAATTGCTGTTTAGACTCCCGCTCAGAGCGTCTTTGAGTTGTTAACATTTTTTCACAATGAACATATTATGGAGGAAGTAAAATGTTAGCTAATATTACAGTTTATTTGTATTTCATGACATAGGCCTGCACTAAAGTAAGCCATTAAACTTCTTATATGAAAATGAAATTTTTTAAAGGCAGTTACCTTAATAATACATGTTGCCATCCCCTTGCTATTGCATGTTTCTGTGAATAGAATCATGTAATACGTAAATATGAGGTAAATATAAGATTTTAACTAAAGCACAATTCTTCTGCACATGTGCACAATGTATTTTTGCAAATACTAAGATTCACCCGGTTACATGCATACTTTTCTCCTGATGATCAGAACACAGATCGGACTACACCACCCCTTTGCATCCAATCGACCTCAATTGTATTCCAGAGATTCATTGCACATATTTTGCCTAAGAGAATACAGTTTCATACAGTTTCATAATTCAAGTTGAATTATTTGATCAGCAACAGTTTAAGTACTACATAAAATATAGTTTGGGTAAAAAAAATTCTTACTTCAAAATCAGTTTTTGTCTAGACAATTTCAGCCTTGATAACCATTCATTTGGATCTGGAAGGAGATGAATACACACTGAAATGATCATATGACTCCTATCTTATCCCTGATTGGCGGAATTCTTCCCATGTTACAACCATACCCTGTCTCTCCTATACCCTACATGTAATTAAAATAGGTTCTGCCAACATCTGAATGGTTTGGATTAAACATGACCAGTTATGTCCATAGATTTGTAAAATGAGGCATGATGAGATGTTGATGTTAGTCAGCGGGGGGAGGCAATGAGCTGATAGGGTCGAAGCAATATGGCAAAGCTGCTGAGCTCAGGACTGAGGTCTATGTCCTCTGGACCATTCGGACAGCTGAAGCTGAACTTCTGAAGTAGAGACACAATGAACAGAAATAACTCCATACGAGCCAGAGACTCTCCCACACATGAGCGTTTACCTGTGTAGATATAACACATGAGATGATGGCCCTAAATATATTTACACGCTACAACTCTAAGACACATAAATGATCCTGCTGATTTGATGTCAATTTTTAAATGATTTAAAACCTGGAAATTATTTTAGTACTTTGAGAAAAGCAAACAAGACGTGCCACCATTTTGTTAATCAAGTGTGAAACACAATAGCTGTGTCCCAATTTGAAGGCTGCGACGTTCGAAGAAAGTATTCCAACACTGATTGCATCACAGCGCTGAAGGCTAGTAAGGCCGTCTCAATTCCAAGGCTGCTTAACATTAAAAGCCTCAAAATGCATCCTTATTTCTCCATGCTGCTACTGGATCCTTCACAGCCAAGGCTATCCCGAGATCCATTGCGTGCCTGTAATGGCTGAATATAATGGCTGGATAATTTAAAATAAACATTTAAAACCTTTATATAATAAAAGTGTGTTTTTAGCAGAAAAAAGGCAGGGAGTACAGCAGGTGACGCAACTTATGGATCCTCCGAAGGCTTGATCATCTCATTTCAGTTCTCTTCGTGGACCTCGGTGGCTGCGACCACAAAAGAACAAGTATTCGCTTTCGAGGACGCATCCTTCAAAGGATCCGGCCTTTGAATTGGGACACAGCTAATGTGTGCAAAATTGTGCGAAACGAGTCTAACTCTTATTCCCATATCTTTTGTGATGACATTAATTAGGCCTACGTTAAAGCAACACTATGTAGTTTTTTTAACCTTTAAATAATGTCTCTAAAATTATTTCAGTGATAGAACAACTTTTAACTGGACAAATTGTACTGTTGCTGCAACCTGAGCAGCCTCCTAGCTGCTACAAGCACACTCTGAAAGTGGCGGTGGAGGGTAGGAAACACAGCCCCGCCCCTCCCCCTGCCTGCAGAAGAGTGTCTGATACCAGGCACTGTTGCGCTTTTCAACCACATGGGGGAGCTGTAAGTCATTTTTACATGGAAACTTCATAGTGTGGCTTTAAGTCCCACAGCACTAAACTACGCAATAGCTGAAAAACATAAGAACAAAATAGTTCACTTTGAATTGATGTGAGAAGATTACAGATTTTAGCCCAAAATTTACCTGCAGAGAAGGGCAGAAATGCTGGACTCTTTTTGAAGTTACCACTGGCATCCAAGAAGTGCTCAGGGTTAAATGTCCAAGGTTTTTCCCACTGTTCCTCATCCCTTAGGACAGAGTGCAACAGGGGAATTATCCCTGTGCCCTGTAGTTATAAAAACCCATTTAAAATTACCGTGATATACCATATTTGATTGTTGATATTGTTTTTTACATTAACAATAAAAAAAATTGATTTTAACCTTTGGAATCACATAACCTCTGAATGAGATGTCATGTGTGGCATAATGGGGAATGTTGAGGGGAACAATGTCTAGATATCGCTGAACTTCATGAATCACAGCATCTGTGAAGGGGAGGGACTTCCTGTCCTCCATTGTAGGGATTCTGTCTCGTCCAATAACTCGATCAATCTCCTTCTGCATTTGCTCTAACACAAAACATAAAGTGATGAATTTTATTCAAATATACTTATTCAAATTTTATTCTAAACATTCTTCTACATGCATTTTGCAAGACAAGACATGACATTAATAGATAACTAAATGAATGGACAGGAAGACTCTTCATGTATATGACTCACCTTGTATGTGTGGGTATTTGATGAGCAGCATAAGGGAGTAGTTGATAGTTGTACTGGTGGTCTCTGTACCAGCAAAGAACAGATTTACAACAGTCCCCATCAAGTTATTTTTGTGAAATTCTGTATCAGGATCGTCTTTCTCCTTTTATACCAAAGAGAAGAAATGATATACATAATGCTTAAAATGACCCGAGAAACACAAAATCATGAATGCTTTAAACCTGTTTGAGTTTGATGAGGAAGCAGTCAATAAAATCCTTTGGATCAGTAAAGTCCAAATCCTGCTCATGCTCCTTGATCTTACTCATGATGAAATCTCTTATCTCATCCATCTCACTAAGGACCAATGTATGCTGACTGCCAGGTAAGAGCTCCATTAGCCAGGGGAAGAAGTTGAACAGCTGTTGAGGAGGAGTTGTGTTTATAATTACAACCCATTATAAAACATAAAGCACTGTAAAATCCAATGGAATTTTTTTTAAAGTAGGGTTTATTCTAGAAAAATGTATGTTGTGCTAGTTAAAAGTCACTTTACATCCTAAAACAGGAGTGGAGAACCCTGAGTCCTGGAGGGCCACTGTCCTGCAGTTTAGTTCCAACCGTAATCAAACACACCTGAATTTCATTCGCAAGTGATCCTGAAGACTTTAATTTTATTTTTCCGGTGTGTTTAATTAGGGTTGCCTGTTAAACTATAGATGTATAGATATTTGCATACATCTGTGCATCCTGCTTGCAAAGGCAGTCTTCGCAGTGCTACCTGCCAAATGGACTGCTTTTAAACCATTGCCGCTGGTTGTTTTTTCCATTGGTTAAAGGTGGAAGTATTTTGTTTACCATATAAATCTTAAATTAAGATGATTTTGAGGTGGTTTCCCAGACAGGGATTAGCTTAAGCCAGGACTAGGCCTTGGTTTAATTAGGAAATATAACTAGTTTTAACAAACATGCCTTCCTAAAAACATTACTTGTGTGGATTTTGAGGCAAAACAAAGGACAAATATGTATTTTAAGATATGTCAGTGCAAGTTGTTTTCAGTTTGGACGGCTCTTACATTTATTTTAGTCTAGGACTAGTCTAATCCCTGTCCGGGAAATCGCCCCTTTAAGTTTTGGTATTTAGGCTAAGGGCATTGGGCTTGTTTTGACTATTGAGTTAATACCACATCTCTTTTTTTGAACGGACCCTTCAGATTTTGCCAAGTGTTTTATAGAACAAAGAAAGTGCTTCTCTGGGTGAAAAATATATATAAATAATGTATAAACAATCCAGGGTGCTCTTAAAAAAATATATAAAAGCCTTTAATCAAAAATGGTAGCCATTTTTGATTAAAGGCTTTTATATATTTATCAGGAGTGCCTCATTTTTTCTATTTTCTTAATGTTTTAACATTATGTTGTCGACCCTGGGACAACATTTCAATCAAGCAATCAAATTTCAGAAATAATTTTACAGTTTGTTTCAAGTTTAAGCTTACAACCAGGATTAGCTGCTTCTAGACCATTGTTTTTCACTTATCATTTCCTTCTGATTTTAGGGTTCAGTTAGGATTGGGGTGGGTTTAGTTTTTCTTTACAAAAATGTTGCCCTTTTGTCAACACAATATGTTGCCCTGAGGACATCTGTCACTTGGCAAAAAAGTTGGATGGTCACAATTAACTCTTTCACTTGTCAATTAAAAGAAAATGCTTCCCTGCCAAATTACGAGTTTTTCCGGCAATCAGTATATCCACTATTATCCACCAGGTGGCCAACTTATAAAATCTGGAAGCAACACCTTAGGGCAAACAGTAAGAACTCCATGTATGTTTTGACCATCGCTCTGAATCTTTTTGCTCAAACTGTTGTATTTTTGAATAAACCTACTTATATTTGATAGGTGATAAAATAAAACAAATAAAGGTAGTCAGTGGTGGCCAGTGAAGTTCGTCATGTGTGTGGTTCGTATTTTAAAATATGTGTTCTGTGCGTGGAGTGATTCTATGTGCGTCACGAGTCTTGTCAAAATAAGTGCCTGCTGCCAATGCGTCTAAAGGGTTTATGATAATGAGACGCTCGCGTTTGCCAGATACTCTCACAATCTCATGCGTAATCAGAGTTTACTGTTAAGAGAGTGTCTAGCATGTATTTTGTGAACGTGAGCGTCTCTTTTATCATAAACGGTTTTGATGCATGTGCAGCAGGCACTTATTTTGACAAAACACGTGATGCACATGGTTCACAGGACGCAACAAACACATTTTTTGAAAACACAAGCAACACATGACAGTGTAAAGCAGAGAGTGTGTTCTTTCATTTGATATATTGTATGTTTATTTATTTAAAGAAGAACTTTCTCTGAAATGCATTAAAGGTGGAAAAGTTGATGTTTTGATTTATATATTTTTGCAATATTACTTGAAACTGTCTTTACTGATAATAGACTATTTATTAGGTGCACTGAAAGTAATAATATTAATATACATCATCTGTGCCTTAAAAACATCAGCCAGTCGTTCATTGCGTCAACGATTGGCCGTCTGGCTTGTCAATCACTGCCATTACGTTTCTTATGAGAGACGTGCGTGCTCCAGTAACTTTAGGCGACGTAAACGCATGAAACTCCGCCGTAAGTTTCAGTTTGTTTTTTTATTGTCGCTCCTGCTTTCCTCCACGTTGTTCTTGTACTGTAGTTGTAAGGCAGTGCCCAGCCTGCTACATGCTAGTTGAAATGGGAGTAGCGTCGACTGAGCTAACGTTACGTCTTATGTGTTTATTATCATATCATTTCACATAATGAATCCAGCATATGCCGGTGGTAAACAAAAACACTCGTGTTCCAATACTCGTGCACAAGTTTTGGGAGGCGTTCCCTAGAAAAGAGCTGTGAAGGAGGGGGGCTGTTCTTACGCATGCGCTCATTTCAATAACTCAGTAACAGTCTTTGGATTCTCATTCGGCAAAAACATCCTCTTTTGCGCCTTTAAACTTTTGTTAAAATCAGTAAAAATGCCGGCGCTGGCTGGCAACTTAAAAAAAAAAATGTTGGCGGGGAAAGAGTTAGACATCTAGGGGTGTTTCCTGGACAGGGATTATCTTAAGCCAGGACTAGGCCTTAGTTAAACTGGGTAATATAACCCATTTTAATAAATATGCCTTACTAAAAATATTATTTGTGTGAATTTTAAGGCAAAATAAAGGGCACTGATGTATTTTAAGTTATGTCAGTGTTCACCAATTCCATATCTAGATTTAAAATAATCAGGTGTACTCAAATTTGTGTTCTTCCCTCTGTCTTTTGAGCAGATTTCAATGGGTCATGGAACATCATGGAATTTTACAAGGTCTTTTCCAGACATTGAAAGTCATGGAATTAAATTTTTATTTTTGACAAAGTCATGGAATATCAGTTATTTTTGTTTGTTTCTTTAAATTTTAGTTTCCATTTATCAAAATGTAATTCGCTTGTTAACTTGTGACGTAAGGAATACCATATCCAGGTCCAAGCCTCCACTGACTACAATTTAAACTGTGTACACTACATTATCGAGGCTCACGGCATCCCGGACATGGAAACTCAGCTTTTTAGTCAGAGAATTTGATATTTGACTTAAGAGTGGAAACCCTTTTTGTTGGGTCACTTTTAAAAAATATGTATGAACCCTTTTGATTATTATTACTATTATTATTTGTGTCAAATGTCATTTTAATCAAGACTTTTCCAAGACTCGAATCTACGTTGCTCTGTCCCACCTTGTTACCTGAGCACTGGGACTGCTGGCGTAACGCTGGATATTTGAGATGATCTGGAGCAAATGTAAGAACATTTTATCTTCGTATTCAAAGCGCTGCCCAAACACCAGAGAACAGATCACATTGGACACAGTCCGAATTAAAAAGGGAGCTGGGTTGACAGGTGCAGCTAAGGGACAAAAAGATTTAATGTAAACTTCTAAATCTTTTAATTTAGAACACTATGGCTGGATTTACACTGCAAATCTAGAAGCCCAATTCCAATTTGTTGCCTGTATCCAATTTTGGTTTTGACAACCCGCATCATCTTTTAAAAGCAACTTGTATTCGATATCCGCATTTACACTAAACACTTTGCAAAACAAATCAAGGTAGACATACTGGCCTAGAACCGCTTTAACTGATCTGTCTGCCCACATTATGGACACGAATGCATGTATCTGATTTATATCGGATTTATTTCCACATATGAATGAGGCCTGAAACCGATCGGAGAATATAGGATTTTATGCACTTTTTCCTGCTTAAACGTCCATGGGTTATATCCGATCTGTGCCACTAGAGGGACAAAAATATCGGAATTGGGTCACTTCAAACAGGCAGTGTAAATTCGGCCTAAATGTATTTCCTTGTGCCAGGTAATGTTAAATGCTCTCACATTTGGTTTCTTCAAAACTTTTCAACATGTGTCTGCTCTCCTGTAGAGTCCACTGTTCCATTCTTTTGCGCCCCATCCCAAAATTTCTCAGTGTGGTGAGAGTGAAACGCCTCAGCTGACGCCAACGTTCTCCATTACTGATGGCCAAACCTACAGATGCATACGAGGGACAAAACTACAGCTGAACTATATTAAACTGCCAACATATTTCTATAAAATACAGTAGCAGTTAACGTAAAGGTCTCACCATATCCTTTCACAGCTCTTTCTAGAAAAGGAAAAGGAGCTCTGTCTGCAAAGTCTTCTGCATGATCCACTAGAGCCTCTTTCACAGTGTCATAACCGACCAGAACCACGAATCTCTGAGGCCCGAGGTACACCGTCATCACAGGACCATAGGTTTTACTCCACTGTTAAACAAAACAAACTTGGACAGGTTGGATCTCCATATGTTAACATGTTTGTAACTTAAAGAACATTTATTTTTTGATCACCCAGATGTTTCTGAACAATTTGGTTGGAAATTTCCTTAGACACATTAGTTTATCTATGAATTATCCAGTATTATACTTTTATTTATAATGGGCTCTTCTGAAAAACACACAAACCTCATTTTTATTTCCATAACATAATCCGACATTCATAAATGAGTATTAATAGGCTATAAACTCATCAGTTTCCTTTATTGTAATTTTACCCACCACAAGAGGGCGATGTGGCTCTTTGCTGAGTGACATCATCAAACACTCTCTCTCACCACTGAGTTAACAAGTGAACTCGTTTTGAAATGAATATATCGCAAAAAGAGTATCAAAAGTTAAAAAGCAAAGATTTGAAAGTACAGTGACAGATTTAAGAGGTTAAATGTGCCTATTTGTGTTTGTAGAGCAAATCTTTTTTTGTGAGTGCTAGTTTACACATTTGTGACTTTTGTGTCTGCAACTTCAAAACCACAACACAAGTTTGGGATTAGGCTACTGTTCACGAGTGCAAATCTCAACATTTATCTTCAGATTTTGATTGTGCAAGTTTTCACATTGGGACTGTGAGTATAGAAACATGTACAAATATTTATTTTGCAAGTTCTAAAATAAAAATGTAGCCTACAAGATCTCAAGTTTTGATACTAATTTACCTTGTGCATTACACGTCATGTCAAAATATATGCCTCCTGCAGACGCTTCGAAGGAGTCTATGATAAAAGAGACACACGTTTGCCAGATACTTAATCTCATGTGTAATCAGAGTTTAGGATTAAGTTAGTGTCTTGTGAGACATAAGCGTCTTTTTTATCATAAACCCTTTTGACGCCTATGCAGCAGGCACATATTTACACCTGACACGCAATGCACATAGGTTCACATGAGTCACACATAACACCCTAAACACATTTCCAAGGAGGTACCGGCCACCACTGCTGGAGACTACTGAGACTACACTGAGTTTATAAAATTTCTGCTTATGTGTAACAGTGAAAAAATATTACCTGACAAGCCCATACTGCTAAAGATCTTGGTAATTAGATTATTATCTGTAAAACATTGCAATACTAATACATAAGTGCTTTGTTACACAACATTTCCTAGCACCACTCACCATATTCAGCATTCAAATAGTAAAAACACTGGCCATGTTTTCATGCATACTTTATTATTCTAGTAGTTAAACTAGCACATGTACTGCTTTTATATTTTCTGAGATATATACACAAAGTCCTGCTTTCTCTCTTACCTTCATAAAGCTTTTGAAGGGTGCATGCTTGTCTATCATCAGTAAGTTACCAATTAACGGCAGTGCCTGTGGTCCTGGGGGTAAAGACAGTCCACTCGCTGCCTTCTGCCATGTAACCAATATCAACACAGCTAAAACTAAGACCAACACCAATGAACTGAAGATTTCCATGTTTTAAATATGTTACATTCAGTCTTGTTTTAATCCTCCTTATATGTCTGTTTTCTTCCTTTCCTTCTGTCTGTTTTTTATTTGCAGCAGGAGCATACCAGGAAGAGGGCGGGTCCAGCAGATATGGGACAGGGGTGAGACATGTGACCAAAAAACAAGCCTACAACATGTCAACACAAACCGAGATCTAAGCATGCTTGTTCTATTTTCACTGCATTTTATAAGACACAAACTCACAAAGTAAAAAAAAAAAAGATAAACAATACAGTATTTTAATCATACTGTCCTTGATACAGTATGATAACAGAAATTTAGCCTACTCATTTTAGAAAATTATAAAAGCACCCTGATTTCATTAAAAATATCTTCATATGTGTTCTAAAGATAAAGGAAGGTCTTATGGGTGTGAAACAAAATCAGGGTGAGAAATTAAAGGGATAGTATGTATTATTGACATCTACAGGTTAAACTTGATACTGCAGTCTAAATTCAAAATATTGGAGAGAGTGGGTGCATCCCAATTCAGTGGCTGCGTCCTCCGATTCCTTCATGGTTTCAGCTATCCCAAGATTCAATGGGCGCGGCTGTAAAGGCTAAGTATTTTAAAATAAACATTTATACACAAAAAAGTATATATTTAGCAAATTTACGGTCCTTCACTTATTATAAATGTTGTTTTAATGATGTGAATTAATATTGCAGAAATATTTCTAAGGTTTTTAAATGTAATATACTGTTGGTTAGTTTAATCTGGATCAACGCATCATATTCTCATATATAGACGGTTTCATTGGACGCACATGCGCTGACGCGATACACATCTGGATCCCAACTTTACTTCCGGTTTCGTTTTTTTATGGTCTGACTAGTTGCTAAACTGATCTCTTGGACAAATGCCTCATCGAAAATAACAAATGTTTTGGTTTCCTAGGTCAGTGCTTCCCAATCCTGGTCCTCGAGGCTCCCCTGACAAAAAGTTTTAGGCTATATCCACACGAAGCCGGTGCATTGCCTATCCGATCATTTTTTTTCCTTGCTCTAAAAAAATAATCCGTAAACACGAAACCACTGAAACCGACTGAAAGCGGTGTAGTATATATGCCGGACCAGTATGGGGCGCTGTAATTCTGCCACAGATATACACTATACACGGAGAAGAAGACTTTGAGCATGCGCATAGCCAACGTATGGTGTTGTCCATTATCGCTTGTTGGTCACCACAATTGCATAGAAGCAATAGATTTTGCTGTAATAAAACTAATAGGCTTTAGTAGCTTCTGTAGCACGAACACAATCACGTAATCCGCCGTTATTGTTGTTGCTGTTACGTGTGACGCTTCCGACACGTGATGTGATAACGTTTTCGCTTCACAAAATATACGGATTGGCTGTACAGACGAAACCGCAAGGGTGTCGGTTTCAGATTTATCCACTTTAGGACACGGTTTCAAAAAATAGCGGATTCAGTCTCCCAAAACGCCGGATCCGTGTGGATGATACGCCAATACGATAACAAATTTATACGTATGCAGTGATACGCGTCTCCGTGTGGACAGCCCCTGAGATGTCTCCTTATTTAAAACACCTGATTCCACTTATCAGACGACTTCAAAAATAGTAAACACAAGCTGTGTCCCATTTCAAGGGCTGCAACCTTATAAGCATGCGATCTTAAAAGGTGAGCACTCGGTCTTTCAAGGTGGAAGCCTCAGAATTTTGCGAAGAGAACTAAAATGAGACGGTCTAACTTTCGAGGACCCATAATTGGCGTCACCTGCTGCAGGCGCCTGTCAGCAGGACACAGCGGAAATGTTTCTGACTTATTAACATAAATATGAAATCAGAAAAATATTAATTTATTTTAGAAAATATGACACGTTGATGTAGATTAAACTATTCAACAGTATATCAACTTAATCAACCTTAGAAATATACGCAACATAAAAAGAATAATATTAACACAAAACATAACTTATAATACTTTAACAGTGACAAGAAAAATGTTTTCTGATAAATACACACTTTTATTTAATAAAGGTTTGAATTGTTTATTTTAGAATATCCATCCATTATATGCAGCCGTTGAAGACGCGCAATGAATCTTGGGATATCCTCGGCTGTTAAGGATCCATTCATTCTATCCTTAACTCTTTCACCGCCAGCGTTTTTAAAAAAAGTTGCCAGCCAGCGCCAGCGTTTTTCATGATTTTCACTAAAGTTTAATGCCTTCCAGAAAATGTTCTTCTTTAAATATATAAACATACAACACACCAAAACACCATATTTTGAGCAAAAAGCAGAGATAATTCCATTTTTATGACGGATTTTTCATAGAGATCCCATTCAGAGCGATCTTTAAAAAAGACACGGACATCCAGCAGCTTGCCATGGGGCAATACTTCCGGTTTTAAAAAGTTGCGGTATTGCGGAAAGACGGAAAATCTCGTCATTGGTGGGGAAGCGTTTTCTCTTAATTGACAAGATATCTCGTCAATGGCGGGGAAAGAGTTAACAGCGCGGAGAAATGAGGACGCATTTTGAGGCTTCATTCTAAGCATCCTTCGAATTGGGACGGCCTTACTAGCCTCAAGTCGCGCTGCTGTGACGCAATCGGTCTTAAAATACGTCTTTAGAAGGTTGCAACCTTTGAATTGGGACACAGCTAATGGTGTTCCTAACAAGCTGATGAGTTAAATCAGGTGTGTTAAATAAGGAGACATCTAAAACTTTCTGGGGGGGCCTCGAGGATCAGGATTGGGAACCACTGTCCTAGGTAATCTATGTGTTGTTTTTTGCTTGTTATATAAATAAACTACGTTTAAATAACTTTGTTGTTTATTCTTAGCGGAGTTTACCGGAAGTTACGAGCAGACCTAGACAGCCGTTTGTTTATGTTGTTACTGCTGAAACCGTCTATGTTTATATATATATATATTAACTGGCTCCATATTTATTTTTAAATGTCTGAAAACATCTCTGCTGTTGTGTCCCGCTGACAGGCATGGAGGGTGTTCATTTCGATATGTATAATGCTGCGCACGCACTCGCTCTGCACGCAAACCAGACCCCGCTCGCCTGCCCGCTCACTCCAGCACACAATTAGCACTCAACATGGAGGAGTACACTGTGCCAGTCAACACTACAGAAAACCTACTGGTTAGTAAAAAAACAATGGTTCATTCATTTGGAGATGGTTTGGATTTTAAATTTCAGATGAACAGCAAAAATAGCCCATCTGTTGGGAATGTAATAAACCAGTTTATGTGGAAATGTGGAAGCACATCAAATCTCTTCCACTATTTACAACATTACCATAAAGTGCAGTATGATGAGTGTTTACAACTTCGTGCTACAACTTCGGCCACGAAGACCAAGCAGCCCAAAACATCTGTCCTGAAACAAAGCTCTCTGCAAGCTTATTTAACCCTGAGTGTGCCTTACGAAAAGAAAAGTCCCAGGTGGTGCGATATAACTAAGGCAGTTACATATCATATTGCTAAAGACATGGTTCCTATTGCAACAGTGGAACAAGAAGGTTTTAAAACGCTGCTAAAAACCACTGGAGATATGAGTTACCCAGTCGCAAGTACTTTGCAACAGAAGCTTGAGGTCAGACAGAAGCTTTCCGTCCGGCTCGCAAAAGTGGCTCATTTCACGCTTACAACCGATTTATGGTCAAGCAGAACATGCAAACCTTATATGAGCCTGACTGTTCATTTTATGGAAGATTGGGAAATGAAAACTGTGTGTCTTCAAACCAGCTATTTTTCCAAAGACCATCATGGGGAGCATATAGCTGAAGCTCTGCAAGGTGCGCTTATGAACTGGAAGCTCGATGAAAAGAGATTGGTTGTTATAACAACGGACAGCAACTTATCAAAGCGGTGGAACTAAAGAAATGGCAGAGGATGCAGTGCTTTGGTCACCGACTTTATCTTATTTTTTAGAGATAACCAAAGTTAATTTTCTTTGATGTATTTATTATAAGAAACTTAATTTTACTTCTGACAGGGCATGGCATGGATGACAGCCGCATCACTCGGGCCATTTCTCTTTGTAAGAAAGTTTTCAGCAGCTTCTCCTGTAACTGGAGGAAGAGAAGAGAGAAGTCCAGATTTAGCTGGGTCTGCCAGCTCACCACCTCATCACAGAGTCAGTCTCACGCTGGGGATCCCGACAGCAAATTATTGAGCGTTTCTTGGAGCAGGAGGGAGTGATCGCAAAAGTTCTGTTTGCTGATAAAAAGTCTAGGCATCTCGTTCCTACATGGCAGGACATTGAGGTCCTAGAGGCAATACAGAAGGCTCTGAAACCCCTTCAGGACTTAACAGACGTGCTCTCCGGTGAGGGATGCGTCACCATCTCATATATCAGACCTGTACTGCACCTTTTTAACGCAAGTCTCCTGGGACATAAAGGTGATGATAGTGAGCTGTGCAAATCAATCAAAACCTGCATGGTTGAGTACCTCAATGCCAAGGATGCTGACCCAGCAACGTGTGACCTGTTGGACATGGCCTCACTTGTGGACCCACAGTTCAGAGACAAATACGTACCAAGTGAAAAGATCAATGCAGTGAAAAACCAAGCTGTCTTAGAGGCAGAATCTCTCCAGGCTGATCAGGGCAGCTATCAAAACATACCAAGTACACAGCTGAGCACACGGTGCATGTGCCACTGCCTACAGACCAAGTAATAATGCCACCAACAGCAAAGAAGAAGAAGTCACTGGCAAGCTTCTTCAAGCAGAGTACAGGCACAACAAGGAGAAAGTTAATTGAAAAAGAACTTTACAGCTACTTGCAGTCAGTTAATGAAGAGAGTGACACTGATCCTCTTAAATGGTGGATGGAGCATGAGACACTCTTTCCAGCACTGAGCCACCTGGCAAAGAAATATCTTTTGTACCAGCCACCAGTTCACCTTCTGCAAGGGTTTTTAGTTGCAGTGGCAACATAGGGCTTTCCTTAAGCCTGAAACTGTTGATATGCTAAACCAGTATGAGGTAAATTCTACAACATGTTTTGTTTAAAATACTTGGTTATATTTTGAGTGATCTATAAATAAAATAAATAGTGTTACTATTAAATTAGTTTGTTTAAATTGATAAGTTTTGTTCTTTTTTTGTTCTGACAAAGTAGTTGTCACGGCTGGGATGCAGGAGTGAGGAACTTAGAACGCAAGTGCAGAGTTCACAATTAAATAAATAACATTTATTAACAGAACGAGAAACAAAACACGAGAATAAAACAACGGGCAGGTAACACAGGAACATCCAATACAAGAAACAGGAACAGACAGGGAAGTAATGACAATGATCCAGCAACAGGTAATACGTACAAAAGACATAGCATATATACACAAGTGAAGATGAGGCACAGCTGGTGATAATGAGGCAGGTAATCAACAAATGAGAGTCCAGGTGACAACAATCAGAAAACATGCAAACACACACAGAACACGGTTTGACAACCGTGACAGTAGTTATGTTTTGTTTATTTATGGTTCTGTTTATTTTGTTTTTGCACATCAGCACACTAAACCTGTATACAGTGTTAAGAAGGAGAAAAACCCTGTACCCTGTAATACTGGGATATGAATTTTTGCTCCTATCGCCCAGCCCTGCCTCCCATGACGTGAATTTTCGCCTGAATGTCTCGAATGACTAGAATTTCACAAATAAAGCGAGTAAGGGGTGGTTTTCCGAACAAGGCTGAGCTTAAGTCAGGACTAGGCCTTAGTTTAATTAAGAGATATAACTAGTTTTAACAAACATGCCTTACTAAAAACATTACTGGTGTGCATTCTGAGGCAAAACAATGGGCACTGATGTATTTTAAGATATGTCAATGCAAGTTGTTTTCAGTTTGGATAGCTCTTACATTTATTTTAGTCGAGGACTAGTCTAATCCCTCTCCGGGAAACTTTCCCAAAATGTTCAAGTGTCCAACTACGCGTGAATAGAACGTTTTTGCCATCTCTACCGCGGCTGGTGTGATTGCACAGTTACCCTGTACCTATTGCAGAGAAGAGCAATTAGAAGACATTTTAAGATAAAAAGGCTCACTTTGGTGCTCACAAGAATTTGTCGACAAATTTGTTCATGGTTAATAAAGCAATAAGACCCAAGAACAAAAGAGCAAATGTTTATTAATAGCTAACTGTTAACAAATAATAATTCAAGCAATGTATTTCTTTAGAATTAAGTAATTCTGATATAATAATTTTATAGGTCTATATTTATGATACAGTCTGGTTTGATGGTGCTTTTTAGAGTTTGTTTGCAATCGGGCCGAGACCACCTCTCGGACTGACTGTTCACATATCTCTCTAACTTAACAACACCAAGGGAGAAAATGTCCCACTTGGAAAAATGGGCTCGGTTTACACCGTGATTGTTTTATGTTCAGATATGCCAAAACGAACTGAACCAAGGGAGAAAAGGTCTGAAACCCCTCTAAAAAAATTTCTAATATCATAGTAGGTTTTCTTAAAACCACTTGATGTACAACACATTATACAGTACATTATCAATAATAATCATTTCATGTCATGTACATATTTATTTACAGCAGCCACAACAAATACAAAGATAAATTGTTTTGACCGAATGTAAGACTGGCCAGACGTTTAAACAAATATTAGTAAAAACAGGCTGCGAATTTTGACTGAAAGACTTTACAAGGTACAATAAACTTGTGTTGATTGTGGTAAGGCTCTGTCTCACAATTACATTCATAGTTAGACAGGTTTATTTTATCCATGTTGATCAGCGTGGGGAGGCAATTAACTTATAGTTTCGAGGCATGTTGCCGAAGCCGCTGACTTCAGGACTGGGATCTACGCCATCTGGACCATCTGGACTACTAAAGCTGAACTTCTGAAGTAGAGACACAATGAACAGAAATAGCTCCATACGAGCCAGAGACTCTCCCACACAAACCCGTTTACCTGTGTAGATATAACATACATGACTGATTATTAAACAGAATAGTTCACAGAATAATAAACCAAAATTTAAGCAATTATTTCACTTAAAACCATCCTAGGTATATATTCCTTCCTTCCTCATAAGGCAATGACTTTGGAGGCATGAAGGCAGCTCCGAGAAACGCTTTTGGATGCCTTTGTGATAGTGAATCCAATATTTGAAAACCACAATACTAATTTCTCACTAGAAGTTTTTTCGAACCCGACCAGGCTCAACCAATCACATTCCCTGCACATGCCCACGCATAGAATTGTGGGACAAGACGATGGACGTATCTCAGGAATCAGGAAGTAAACCAAGCATTGGGTTCGGATGTGCCTTGATCCCTTCCTGCCTTTGAATTCTGCCTCAGAAGGCAGAATTATAGAGCTTTTGGACATTACGGTAGGTGAGGAAGAGGAAGTCATAGCAGAAGTTCTCCCTGCCTCTACTTTCTGGTCTGGATTTAATTTAGCAGAGGTGGACTCCAATCAAGTTGTAGAAACATTTTAGCAATGCTTAAAGGAACAGTATGTAGGATTGTGGCCAAAACTGGTATTGCCATCACAAAACTTGTGGCTAAAACTGGTACTGCAATCACACAACTGGTGCCCAATACACAAAATGACAACATAAACATCAGTTGATGGCTGCAACTTCACTTTTTAAATGACAATATCCTGGCCAGATCACTGTTGTCAGTGATATAAGTATTTGAAATGAAAATGATTTCTTAATGTCTAGTGACATATCAGGGTCATTTTATGATTAATTGATATACATTTCTTACATACTGTTCCTTTAAGAGAAATAGGAGACACCTGAGCTAAATTTCAAGTGTATTGTAGCAAAGGGGTTAAAAACATTAAATATTTATGTAAATGTGAAATGTTTTTTTTCATCTAGCATGGCATTAAGGCAGCCCCGCCGCTCCCATAACGCGCATCACGCGCTGTGCGTAGGGCACCAGGTCCTGAGAGGGCACCAAAATAATAGCCTAATGAAAAAAAATTATAATGCTGATAGAATTTCATTAGCCTGTAGCAATATTATTTGGCACTTTTTATCCATGTATATGTTACAAAAAAGGGGGCACGAGATAATTTAATTGCTCTAGTATAGAAAGCATCCCCCCCAGCCTTTGATGGTCCGTGCAGGTTGATCGCGCGGGCGCCTGACGAAGTTTGACAGAGACCGTTTCTCAATCTGAAGGCTGCAGCCTCCAGAGGTCGCATTTCCAGGCTGCATACGTCATCAAAACGTTTTTATTTCGTAATATTAACAATTATAAAATTGACTATTATTCTTAGTTCATCGTAAATTGTTGTAATATGCTTATGTCTTGCTAATGTAATGTTCAGTTAACTGAAATAAACCAGGCTTGATGACGTATGCAGCCTGCATATGCGACCTCGCGTAGGCTGCAGCCTTCGGATTGAGAAACGGCCAGACACTAAACTATCGGAAATGGCCTCGAAAAGACAGCAGGAGTCATGATCGGAAAAAAAGAAGAAACTGCGGGATGACGCCCGTGCATCACTTGCAGGTAAATCCATCATGTTTTATCATTCACTCCTAAAATATGAAATAGACATAGAATAGAATAAAATGCGCATGTGCTGCAGCTGCTGCTAATCGTAATGCGCCTCGAACTTGCTGTGCTGACATTAATGTTTAGGAAACTATGTTGTTATAATTTATAACTTCAGTGCAAGCTAAATTGAGAAACATTACTGTAAAACATTACATACGGTATGCATATGCATTTTACAAATAACTGACGGCAGCTGTTACTTTCTTTACTACGTTTCTTTAGATATTGAGCAGTAGTTTATTTTGTGGTTTATTTTGATGTGATGCTGGTTAATACTTTCTCAGTATAAGTTAATGTTAGCAGTCAGTGCACATGGTAGGCTAACAATTCCTGACTGTTAAATATATAAAAATATAAAATGTCACCATGTATGATATGAAGCAAACATTACTGTGACACTTAGGGGCTGTTTACACTTGGTATTAAGATGTGTTTTCATCGATCGGATCACAAGTGGACGAGAGAGACACATTGCGTTTACACCTGGTATTTAAATCCGTCTCTTTTGTCCACTTTCGACCGCATCTGTCCTGAATACTGTGAGGGGGTGGTCTGTCGAGACGGTGGGCGAGTCTCTCTGCTGTCATTCAAACGCGAGCGGGAGTAATTATGAGTTTATATGGACGCAAACTTATATTATGTCAGAGCCCGCTGCTTGTTTAGCAAGTATACATGCTGCACAGTGTTTTGTACGTTTATTTGTTGGAGCTTTCTCTGAATTTTCAGCGCAATTGATGAAATAGGATCGCGCAACTTTCACGCTTTCAAAACGAAACTACGGAGAACACCCCGCAGTAGTTTTATCAATGAAAGGCTAAAAATAGCGCTGTTCACCGTATGTTCACGGCAGAAGTCAAAAAAGACGTAAAATTAGTGTTTAATACCTCAGATTAGATAAATGGGCGGAGAGAAGGCGGTCGCGTGTGGCTGTTTGAACGCATTCAACCACATTGCGTTCCGCAACTCCAAAGCGATCCGATCGAAAGTGGTTTCGACTACCTCTGAATGTGGTTGAAAGTGGTCGAAAGTGGACGCGTTCAAAACTTTTTGAACACCGTTTACACCTGGCATTAACGTTGTCCACTTGTGATCCGATCGACGAAAACGCATGTTAATGCCAAGTGTAAACAGCCTCTTAGTTCTCTAAATCTTTGTTTTATTTAAGAATATTGAGCATTCTTGTTTACTTATTGGTGTTTATTTAATGTAATTTAGTGACATTGTACTTGGGAAAAACATGTCTGGATTATTATTATTTTTTATTTTGCTATTCTATTTAAGTTTGGTAATTTTTTTCTATTTTGCTATTCTATAAAAGTTTGCACTTTCAAATGTGTAGTGTTTGTTGACTAAAGCTGTGAAGATTTTACTTTCTGCTATTAATTTATATGTTTGTAATAAAAAGTTAAACTGGCAAAAAAAATAAATTCTCAAGGTCGGGGGGCATTTTAAAGGAATTATGCTTAGGGCACCAAAATGGCTAGCAGCGGCACTGCATTAAGGTGAATAAATGATGAGGTAATTTCCCCATAAACTAATCCTTTAATACCATTACAAATATAAGTTAGATTTTGTGGTGCTAGATGCTTGGTTTAACATTTCAGATCATTTTCAAAATGCGAAATCAGCTGATGGGTTATATTATCGACAGATTAAGCTGCTCAAAGATATTTATTTGTAACTTTGGCCAAATATATGCAAAAGAAGCACTTTCAGTGCAACAATGCCAAACAACCTAGTTACTGGAAGATATTTGTCCTTTTACAAAACTAGAAAGAGAGAATTGTTTCTCCATGAAATATTACCTGCAGAAAAGGGCAAAAATGCTGGATTCTTTTTAAAATTGCCATTGGCATCCAGGAAGTGCTCAGGGTTAAATTCCCAAGGTGTTTCCCACTGTCCCTCATCCCTAAGGACAGAGTGCAACGTGGGAAGTATCACTGTGTCCTGGAAGAATACAAAACAATTGAATTATAGTGATGTTCCTTTAAAGTTACACAAATTCAAAGTCCAACACAATACAAATAATTTAAAATACTCTAAATGTATTCATTTTAAAGTTAAAAAGGTCACAGTATGAGCTGTTGATTGTTACCTTCGGAATCACATAACCTCTGAATGTGATGTCATGTGTAGCATAATGGGGAACATTGAGTGGAGCAATATCCAGATACCGCTGAACTTCATGAATTACAGCATCGGTGAAGGGGAGGGACTTCCTGTCCTCCATTGTAGGCATTCTGTTCTGTCCAATAACTCTGTCAATCTCCTTCTGCATTTCCTCTATTAAAGTATACCAAAATATACAAAATATTATTCTGTTGTAAAGACACAAGAGTTCACATTTCTCTTTTTAAATGTCATTCACTTTGATGACCACAGGCACATTTGCCTTCTTAAAAGTTTAGTACTGATTTCTGGGACAGCAAAGCAACGCATGCCAGATGACCATGGGCATGTCTTTATTGGATATCTACCATAAGAGACATACTTGTGGTTCAAAACCCATCAGGGGTTATAAAGAGACATATTAGGCATTCACATCATTAGTATCTTACCCTGTATGTTTGGGTACTTAATAAGCAGCATTAGTGCGTATCTAAGCGTTGTGCTGGTGGTCTCTGTACCGGCTAGAAACAGATTAGCAACAGTCGTCCACAAGTTATTTTTGTGGAATTCTGTGTCAAGATTGCCCTTCTCCTATCATAACACACAAAGAAACAGAATACTAGAATCTGTATCCCTACAAAATGAACAATATGTAGATAAAGCAGAGAGAGAATCCTGCTTACCTGTTTAAGTTTGATAAGAAAGCAGTCGATAAAGTCTTGGGGGTCTTGGACGTCTAAGTTGAGTTCATGCTCACTGATCTTACCCAGAACAAGGTTTTTGATGTCTTCAACCTCTTTAAACATGGCTTGATGACGGCCAGGTAAGAGGTCCATTAGTCGAGGGAAGACATTGTACAACTGTTGGGGTTGAGATGAGGGCATCTGGTGAGTTTTTATATAATAACAGTTTATCCAACCCTTTGGACAGGCTGAATAAGTATTATGTAGTTTTACCATGAATGAAAGGAATCAAATAAATCAAAAACAAGTCAGACACATCACACACAACATATAGAAGTAAATCAATTATAAGAATCGCTTTCTAGCAGCTTTGAGCCAAGATGCAAAGTTCAAACAAGATAAACATGACTAACTTCAGCATTATGGATAGGACATTTGAATCAAAGCCTAAAGGATAATTTCTCAGATAATGTGTTTACTACCAATATATTAAGGCATCTGTTTATATTTTTTCTAAACCACAGATGTAACTTTTGTGATAGTCTTTAGGGATTCTATCTCTAGTCTTTTTGACCGGGTCATGACAGCAATGTCTTTTGTGTTAGAGCAAGGTGGCCTCGATGGTGCGTTCCGGTCCGAGAGCCTCGGTAGTGCTTTCCGGACCAAAAGCCTCGAGAGTGCATTCTGATCTTTACCCTGAATGTTCTGACCTGCTCTGTCCTGTCACTTATGCTCCATCCTTTCACAAATTCCAATGAACTTCTTCCTACACCACACTAGCCTGGTTCCCTTTATCTGTCCATGTTAGGCCGGAGCCACATTGTCTGTTCTCCAGGTCTCATACTTGGCATTCATGTGCACGAAGTAGCAGAGCCGGCACCACCCAGCCTGGCTTCTTGCACATTGGTTTTCCCCTTTAATCTGTGTTGTTTGTGTTGGTGTTGTCTTTCATCATGCCTGATTGTGTTGTTGCCCCTAGCGTCTCTTAAGGCCTTGAGGGTCAGGGGCCTATCAAAGTCCTGTCATCCCTGCAGTGATTTTGTCTAGCTTCTTGAAACAGGATCTTAACCATTCTGTCTTTGTGTCAGAGGTGATGTTTGGATCCTGACCTCTAGTTCTAGTCTTAGTTTTTGTCAAGAGTCAAACTCATGCTCTGGAAATTGTGGTCATGTGGGGAAGAACATGGTCTTTGTTTGTGTTCTGTGTGCCATGTGCTCTCTAGTATCACGTCTTGACTTTGCCCCTTGTTAATCATTCCATTATTACTTTATGCCCCTCACCTGCTTGCTCTCATTACTCTGTTTAGTTCTTCACCTATTTAATGCCCCATTCAATGCCAAACATTTAGTTAGGCTAACAGATTATTGTCTTACAACTGCAGTTAACCAGCTGTCCAAATTTTGGTGCAACAATCCAAACCTTTTCAGTTACATAAAATCATTAAGAAATTACTAAAATACTCACACAACTTTTTTGTTTAAAAATAAATACAGAAGATATATTTTTTGGAAATGTAATTTTTTTTAAAAACACTCTACAATGTTCCAGGAATGTTATTTTTAAAACTTAGAAAGAACGTTCCTAGAACATTATTATTTGGTTCCCAAAAGGCAAAGTAACCAAAAGGCTGCACCAACACCAGCAGCTATCAAGTGGGATGCACATTTTTTTGTTCATTCCCTGTTAACCCACCTGTCCCCTAGAGCTGCTAACAAAGCGCAGAACTCTAGAGATGATCTGGAGCAAGTGCAGTAGGTTGTTGTCTTCATATTCAAAGCGCTGTCCAAACACCAAGGAACAGATCACATTGGACACTGCCCGGCTCACAAAGAATGCTGGGTCAACTGGTTCAGCTGTGAGAAAACAAACCTTATTATATTCTTTTATTTCTGACAGATTTGACTGCAGCACACTCTTTTACATTATTGCACATTATTGTTATGTACTCACATTTGGTTTCTTCAAAACTCTTCACAAAGTGTCTGCTCTCTTCTTGAATCCATTGTTACATTCTTTTTCGCCCCATCCCAAAATCTCTCAATGTAGTGAGAGTGAAACGCCTCAGTTGACGCCAACGTTCACCATTACTAATAAACAGACCTACAAACAGGTAGGATGGTAAACACATTTACACTAAACTTGAACTGATAGTATATGATTGTAAAGTCAAGCAAACCTGAAAATGTATCGTACCATAGCCATTCAAAACTTTGTATTGGAAAGGAATGGGAGCTCTGTCTGCAAAGTCATCTGCATGATCCACTAGAGCCTCTTTCACAGTGTCATAACCAACCAGAACCACGGTTCTCTGTGGCCCGAGGTACACCGTCATCACAGGACCATAGGTTTTACTCCACTGTTTGAGAGAACAGATTTTACTTACACACACAGCAGATGTGTAAATGTTTGTACTTACAGCAACATTCACTCATTTCAGTTTGTATGTAAATCGATGTTTCACAAACGACAATCAAATCTCTGTGGCATCATCGGACTGTTCAAAAAGTCAATGTTAACATTAGCTTGGAGAAGCTAACTGTTCTTCAGTGTGTTCTTAAGGCTAAGCATCCCTGGGTAGGTGGCGCCAGGAGAGCTGGGTGCTCCAGGACCCTGAGAGGAGCGGCGCCACCTACCCAGGGATGCCCAGCCTGTAATTGGATCCCACCTCTCTTCTGTATTTCCACTGATTCCTCTGGCAAGCTAGTGCCGACGTGGGAGGGCCCAGCATGGACAATTTTTTTACAAAGGCATTTTATTGTACACGTACGAGAGGAGACCCACAAGATGGAAAATGACTGACACCTTGAAAGGACTAGTTTCTTCCCTGAGGCAGTAAGCTAATGGAGGGGACTATGTGACACTGCCACACAAAACACGATTAAGTATTTATAGGTTTTACATGTAGTCTTAGCCATTTTTTCCATTTCCAAGCCATGGCTTTTCCAGGATTCAATGCCCCTGTGACGTCTGGGTATTTTGAAATAAACATTCAGGAATGTAGCTAAATAAAAGTGTATGTTTTTCCACTTAAAGGTTATTTTCAGGGTTTTATTATTATAAATGATGTTTTAGTGATGTGACTTAATATTATTGCTGCAATATTGTGCATGTTGCGTTTTACTTTTATATATTTCTAAGGTTGGTAAATTTTATATAATGTTGGATAGTTTAATCTGCATCAAAGTGTCATATTTTCTAAAATCAAAATCTAAAAGCTTTGTGGACTTTAGAGGCTCAGCCTTCAAATACTAAGTCTTGCCTTCAAAGTCTGCGGCCTTGGAAGGATCCAGACCCTGAATTGGGATGCACCCATTGTAAGCATATGCTGTAGCTCAAAAGCTGCTATATTAGACTTACCTTTCCAGTTACGGATTGTGGAATACACTTATTTTATTGAATGCACTTGTTTGTCTTATCCTTTTAACATTGTTTAATCTCACTCAGTAAAATATGACCCTATTTAAACTTTTGTAACTCAGCCAATAAGTCTGACTGTACCAAGTGTAATAAAATTACACACTGAACATTCTGAGATGCGTAAAGTCGGTATAAGAAAATTAGAGCTGTCTGTTTACTTAATTCAGCAGTGCAGATGACTGCGGGTATCACAGATAAACATCACAATGACTTCACAGTTAACTCTGTAGTTCATGTTATTTTTGATGTTGATGTGCATTTAAAATATACAATAAATGTAACATGACACATGTAGTCTTCTCTCTTACCTTTGTAAAGCTTTTAAAGGGTGCACTGTTGTCCATCAAATGTAAGTTACCAATCAGTGGCAGTGCCATCGGCCCCGGTGGTAAAGAAAGTCCGCTCGTCTTCCTCCACCACATCACCAACATCAAAACGGCCAAAACTATGACCAACAGCAATGAACTAGAGATTTCCATCTCTCAGTACAATTTGTTTCTTTCTGTCTATCTAAAGTCTCTTCTCAAAACTGTCTGTTTTGTGTTGCCTTTAGTGTTTATATTTGTAAGGAGGGTGCAGTGCAATAAGGGGGTGGTTCCCATGTGAATGGGACAGAGGTGAATTATGTGTCCAAATACCTGCTTTTACACATTAACTGAAGTGCACTCTGACATTCTTCTTATCATTTAACACATAAAACCTTGCAGCATTGATAGATGACTTGGCTGATTAACATCATTTTAATTTTACAGACCAATTTCAACTATGGCCAACTAAGTCAATATCCTATGTTCGTGACAAAAAATATGTTTTGAATTTGAACTAAACTACTGTCTAGTAGTGTTGTGTGATGTTTGTCTGTAAAACTGCTTCACAGAGTGTGCTCTTGCTGTGTTGCCATAATATATTGTTAGTAACGTTTCTTGGGCTTGGCTTATAAGGTGATTAATTTTTTTAATTAATGAAGTCGACCGGTAAGCATCACAGTATTTTGATCTTATTTTCAATGTAATGCATTAGGATTTAAAACATTTCCATTTGCACTTCTCGTGACCTGCTTTATCTCTTGTAAGATCTGGCAACAAGAGCAGGCTGTTTATCCCAGTAACTTTGTCCTATTTGTTTCTTGTACAGTACAGTGCATACCAGTGGCGAACCGTGGGTACTTCAGCTGGGCCTTCAAAATATGCAATGAAGTGCAAATGCCTCTCCATCTATAATACTAGGCTATTCGTATTTCGTTAAATCATACAGTGAACGTGTAAAAATTCTGAGCACGCAAAGTTAAATTACAGAATGGGCATTGTCTGCCTTTAAATGCAGTTTTAAAGTTTAAAATTACTTTAATCTAACTGATAAACACAAATACAGATTCTGCTGCTCTGTAATGACAGGGGCTCTGTAAATTTGCATTTAACAAGCTTAAATTATGTTCTTTAATTTATTTTTTGGAAATATATATTTAGCTGTCGGATACCTTGTTAATCTTTTTCATAAGGGTAAATATAGCACCCTGCGTTCTCAGTGCACCTCCTTGTGGCTTATAACTGTTGTTATAAGATATCCAGGGCTCGCAAAATCTCTAGCCCGAGCCCCGAGGCTATTGGGAATTCTTGTCGGGCTACCAAAATGTATCTCCGCCCTGCCCATCGGGTATAGCGAGGTAAAACATATTTGAATGTTTTTGCATTCTCTCAGATTTTAGGAAATTATATTGTATGTAATTCGAAGTCGTCTGTCAGTCATTACTATCCTCACGTAACAAGTGAAACTGTCAGGAAGTAAAAGTATAATTAAACCCATTATTTTTCTCGTGTTCACGTCTGATATGCACAGGCTCCTCTCCTCTCCCATCTGTGCTCTTCACGAGTACGCGCTTAAGTAATTTCGTTTTTACCTCAGCCCTATCAAGCTAGCCACAACGTCAATCACGTTTTCCGCCATTTACCTCAACCACTCTCACCGCAGAGATTCGGGCCACTAGACTGTATTAATATTAACGGTCTATGATCTTCGTCTTTGGTGTTTTACGGCAGCTCGCATCCAGTTTGTTGCATGCTTAGGACTTCATGAAGGCTTACAATGTTTTGTTTTTTGCCCGCCCACTTGAAATCAAAACGTGATTGGTCGATTTGCCCGTCACTCTCCACACCAAAACACATAGCTTGGGATTCATGAAGTCCTAACCAATGAATGAGCTAGATAACCGGGCCTTAATAGAGACAGACGATTCTGATTGGATTAGATGTTTTCATGACATGAACCTGACAGTAAGCTTAATGTTAGAACATAAATGAGAGAAAATATATTACATGTATTGTATTAAATTGAATTAAATAGAAATTTAAAAATGTAAAAACATATTTTTATTGAATATTATTTATTTGTATTATTATAATAAAAAATCTTTTTATTAATTTTTTTAGGCCTTCTCTGAAGGCGTAGAAGGCCCTGAAGGTTCCCCACTGGTGCATACAGAAGAGAGACACGTACCTGCTGATGCACTTTTAAATACATCATCATTATGTAGTTGTTTTTTTCAGCTCTGTACACAATGCATTGAATTTTTGTTAAATGTGGTTGTCAAACGCTACATTACTTAATTGTGTTTGTACAAAACAAAAAAGAAGTGACAATTGAATTTAGCTTCAATGTTAACAAATATTTACTTAAAGCTATTGAGTACTTTCTGCAGCATTATCCACTTTTTTTGTTTCAGACAGAGATATTTCAGGACTGATACAATGCAACTGTATTTTTCAGATTCATGATAAACGTTTTGTATAATAAGATCGTTGCTTGAGGAACATAAACAGACTGATGATATATGTTTTTTTATGTGCCCTGTTTGAGTTTTGGCAGTGCTTGAAGTGGTTGAAAGTTCTGGTACTCACTTGTACACCACTGACATAGATATCCCATAGCAGGGGTTTCCCAGACATGGCTTATCGTAGTCTCCGACAAAAATGCATGAGCTGCGTTTGTTTAAAAACATCTTGCAGTGATATCTTAACATAAAGCAGTGCAATTTTTGTCTCAAGATGCACACCAGTATTGTTTTTTGCAGTAGTTCTCAAACTGGGGGCCGGGGCCCTCAGGGGGGGCATGAGATGGTGCCAGGGGGGCGCTAGTTTTATGACATTTTATAAAATACATTAATTTATCATGAATTCTGTGTAATTAAACTAAAAAATAAGCCTACTAACCAACAACACTACTTTGTATAATTTAATATGTTATCTTTAATTGAAATGTTACATTTTAGAACTGTGCAGATTGACCACCCAAATTAAGACTACATATACCTGGTATACCTGGTATAACACTACAGATCATATCATATATTTAGCAACATGAAATACGTGCAGTTTAGTAAGGCATAAATAGAGTAGCTTTTAAAGAATCTAACTAAAGTGGTGCAGGTGTGTAAGTGAGTGAAATTGTCCTTAAAACAAGCTAAATTATCTGCCAATGTGGTGAGAAAAAAAATTGTGAAATAATATTTAATTTTTCTTAAACACTTAATTCAAGTAAAATTTTCTCACCCCATTGGCAGATTTTTTTGCTTGTTTTAAGCACAAATTCACTTAAATTGTATATTTTTTTGTCTAAAAACTAGTATCATTTTCTTAGGTCATTTTGCTCATCAAGAAAATACATCTTGATTTAAGAATTTTTAGATATTTCTACTGAAAACAGGACAAAAATACTAAGAAAGTCATTTTTTTGCAGTGTAGCCCACTGTGATTAAGCTAAGGTATTATGAAAACTCTGGACATTTTCCTTGAAAAATCACTTTAGTAAAATGAAATAAAACTGTAATTAAAATGTGCGTTCCTCTATAGCACAGTGGTAGAGCATAGCATTAACAGCGCAAAAGGTTCAAACCCAAGGAACACACATACTGATAAACAGAAATAACAATCTATGGCATAGGTTAAAAGTAGCCCAAGTCCATGGAAAAACAATGGACTTGGCAACCCTGTGGTTAGCATGCCCTGTATATTTACTGTACTTTATACCTTGTAATCAAAAGATCTTTAATAATTCTTTGCACAGTCTTTTGACCCATATTAATGTGCATGCCTTTGACACACAAACATTACTAACCTTTGAGCATGAAAAATCCAGGGACCTGTTTCAGAAAGGTGGTTTAGTTAAAAAAAGTTTATTTTCAAAGAAATTTAAATATTCCCAATTTTAGATTAAACATACTTAGTTTTCCGTTTTAAAATGTGGAGGTATGTTAAACACGAGAAAGCAGGTAAAGTCAACCCCGTTTCAGTAGGAGAGGTAACATACTCAAATCTGTTTCCAGGGTAACTTACTCTATTGAACATATCCTGGTCGGGAGCAGGTTTAAACTCAAGAGTTTCTTTAGGTCTCCTACCCTCTTTTAACATGCTTTGTTTATGACAAAATATTTAACAACTAGAAAATATGTGTCCATAAAACAGCTTTTGAGTCAACTGTTCCATTACTTTTGGCCTCTATAAAAAGGGGGAGTTACATAACAGTTAAACGGCTTTTATTCCTAAACCATTTAGACAATTTGGATGTGAATACTTTGATGTGCACTATAAGCCAATATTCATTATATGACTGTAACTGGAATAAATGTTGGTAAACAGCTAAAATAACAAAAAAATGTGCTTCTTTCCTAATATTTATGGAGCTGACTGTAATTACATTTAATAACTTTTAACATGGCCACCGGCCCACGAGGCCCTAGCCCAGCGGGAATCTCCTGGTTGTCCCAAAGGCCAGAGCCTCTGGACTATCTGCCCTAGCCAATATGGTGTTGCCCATTTCCCTGTGCTCTACAACTCACCCAAGATGGCAGCTCTAGAGCCCCCTGGACTTTCTGCCCTGGCCAAGATGGCCATTCCCCAGTTCCCTGTGCTTTGGAATCTCTAGTTCATTCCTGTTGGTCATAGTCTTGGCCGTTTTATGTTGGTGATGTGCTCTTCCCTCTTTTTAATGTGCCTGGTTCTCCCTGTTGTTCTTATTTTGTTCCACCCTCTTGTTTTCTCCATCAACACTCATTGTCACCACACTTACCTTGTGCACTTGTTCTTGTGCATAAACAGTGTCTCACTTTCCTTTAGTAGTCATTGTTTGTTAGTGTATTCATGTTTCTTCTTTAGTCTAGCAAAGGTTCTTTAGTCTTCTGCCATTGGAGAAGAGGTTCCGTAACCTCCACCCTTACAGACATTAACCATGGTTTTTTTTGTGGTAAAAGTGTAGTAACCATGTTTCTTTGGTGTATTGATTACTATTAGCAAAACCATGGTTTTAATACAATAACCATGCTTTTTTGTTGGTTTTAACGTACGTAAAACGCTTAGGTTACTCACGTAACCCCGGTTCCCTGAAATAACGGGAACGAAGCATTGCGTCAGTTAGCTGACGCTATGGGGGGGAAACTCCTGTTTACTCCGTGACTGAAGCCTATTGGTTAACGTCTGTACAAAGTACAGACCAATGACGTTTGAACCCGCGCGCGGGAGGAACGCGTCCTTATATAAGCGCGGTTCAATCGTCAGGAGCTCATTATATTCGACTGAAGCGCGCAGCCGAATAACACTCGCTGCGTAGACGTTTGTAGCACGGCAAGAGACGCAATGCTTCGTTCCCGTTATTTCAGGGAACCGGGGTTACGTGAGTAACCTAAGCGTTCCCTTTCAATACGGTTCACTTCGCATTGCGTCAGTTAGCTGACGCTATGGGGGAACGTAATCCCATCACGCCGTGCATACACAACGTACTGAAGTGCCTTACCGGAGAGACACTGCGTGTGGCCCTATACCCGGCATATTCACAGCTTTAAAAGCAAATGTGTAAGCACCATATAAATTGTTGACGCGCACACGGTGGGGTTTTAAACGCACCGGGGGCACATAACATAGCACAAGACGGCGAGGTACCGAGCGCGCCGCGGCTGTGCGAGATAAGTAAATTCAGAGTCACGTTGGTGAGCTCGCTGAGCGCACCGTGGTGTACACATAAAACGCATGAGCGTGCACGATTGAGCCGAGAGAACCTGCGCTCGTAGGGCAGGGACGTCTAAGCTGTACAATCTGACAACGTAGACGGCGAAGACCAGCCGGCCGCGTAGCAGATATCAAATATAGATATAGATACCCCTGTAGACCAAGTTCATGAAGAAGCCAAACTCGCACAGAGTGGGCTCTATATAGGACATAGCTCATAGAGGGGCGTGAGCCAGTGCGATGGTTTCAACGATCCATCTAAATAACCACTGTTAGCAACAGACATACGTAGTGAGTGATCTGCGAAGCTCACGAACGGTCGATCTGACTATAATATGCGGCAGAACGGTTCGTAGCGTGGGATTATACAGATACCACAATAGTGTGAACCCAGGTGCACCCTCGAGCGCATCGGGATGCATATAGGTAGTATTATAGTGCACAGATCGGTGAGCTTTCCAAGCGCGCCGTAAATGTGTATTGACTATAAATTGCACGGGCACAGGTGAACACTTGAATACATCGTGAATGCATATAGATGAATCAGAGTGTTATAATGCACAGGCCGGCAAGATTCTCGAGCGCGCCGTCATGTGTTCTGATAATAAATTGTGCGCACACGGGTGAACTCTTCAGTGCACCGTGAATGCGTATAGATAAATCAGTGCACAGAACGCGCCGTGAATGTGTACAGATATGATTGATGAACGTAACGGTGGGCACCCAACGCACCGTGAACGTACACAGATGAACAACAATGTATGTGTCACAAAGCATAACACAGCTGTGTATACAGGTGAGCTTTCCCAAGCGCATCTTATTGTATACCAAAATGTTATAGCGTGTACATGTGAGCTTCTCTAAGCGCACGGTGGACGCATATAATTAAAAACCATATCGTGCATACAGGTGAGCTAATGGGCGCACCTTTAATGCAACAAACCTCAGTAGTGCGCGAAGCAGGGATGTCGAAGCTGTAAACTGACAACGTGGACGGCGGGGACCAGCCGGCCGTGTCACAATTGTCAAATGAGAAACCTCTAAGACCATGCCCATGCTCTAAGACAAGTGAGCATAATTGTCACGGGAGGTGATAACGTCAACGATCCATAAATAGCCTGTATTGACAGGTGCTCTAGTGAGTGATCTGTGACGCAGATGAACAGCTGATCGTCTGATGTACGTCAGACGTATGTGTCATACAGGACCTTGGACAGTTCCAGAGCGCTGTGCCTCGGGCACCGTCCGCATCTGAGAAATGACAGGCTTATGAATAAAGTGAATGGCCAGCCGTAAAAGCATGGTTCGCTGTTACCGCCGCCGTCCGCATCTGAGAGATGACAGGCTTGTGAATTAAATGAATGGTCGGTCGTAAAAGCGTGGTTCGCTGTTATCACGGCCACATAGATATAGGTAGGGGAGAGAGCCGCCGTGCCTCTGTAGTGAGGAGAAAAGTGTTCCACCGGCGATTCGCGGGGGTTTTAGACTTTCAAATGTCACTAGACAGAATGGATCAGACTTTGCATAAGGACGCCTCGTGAAAGGGGTCCTAGCAGCTTGTGTCAATGTGTCATAAGGCACGTAATGTAGGTCGTGTCCCACGGATGCCATCTCCGCACGCCCATCGTAATGGGTTAATATTGGTAGTTTAAGCATGAGATGCGTATCACTCTGATTGAACATAGCTTATAAAGCGATGCAATGAGTTTATAAAGGAGATGACTCGTCAGCTTGTTCAGGGGGCGAATTCTCAGTCTGGTTCGGTAAATAATGAAACCACCGTAGATTGCCCGACCGCATTATCACAATAACACGGTCGAGAGTGCTGCAGTGCTAAATCATCCTCTTAATGTACCGTATTCACAGTACAAGGTGATTTATATGAGACAAACGGCGTTCCACGCACCAAAGGCTGATTGCCGTCGTAAAGCGTGTTCAACCCACAGCAAATGCTGGGCTAGCTCGTAATGACAGCACTTCATGCAGCCGTGTGTAACTTAAGCAAGCTTCCCGGCCGTCAGCTCGGGGCGGGACCTTTGCTTAGTCAAACTGAAGTGGACTTATGAACAGAATGCCACGATATTCAGCTTTCTGAGGCTCGTTAGAGGGGTACGTGTGCCCGTCTTAAACGAGATGCCGCGCGCGTCTGACTGTGCGCGCGCTTTAAGCTTTGAAACTTATTGTGGCGGGTAGCAAGCTCACTTGAGGTTGATATTACCCTTAATATCTCCGAGTATTGGAGCGGAGGTGTGAGCGTCTTCGGATCCGCTAATATAAATCAGCTATATGGCCGAAAAACGTCATAAACCGCTTGGCTGTAAGCCTTTGAGTGGCCGTCCGGAGAGGGCGCGATTCAAACGCTTGGAGCCATGCGAAAGTCTGAGGCTGTCCTTCCTCTAGGAAGAGAGAATAACAGCCGTAAGACCGTGCTCGTTTGCGCCATCAGCATCGTAGCGGAGAAACTGAGGTGGGCTGCGAGCGAATTTGGCAGAAAGGTGTTAGAGACACCGTACAGTCGTGGGGTGTCAATACACAGTATATGGCCAAACCGGGGTTTTTTCGGCTAGCGTCGATAGAATTATGGACAGTGGGCCGTGTGTGCGTATTACTGAATGCTTGTCAGTAAGGCGATAAAGTGTTTAGAGACACCGTACAACCGTAGGTGTCAATACACAGTATAGTAAGCACGGAAATTACTCTTTTTAGAGGAATTAAATACCGTTCGCCACTATAGTGAGGTCGCATAGCCGACAGTATTACACAGTATGTTTGGATAAACAGCACACAGAAAACATTTCAGGGCAGTCCAGCCGAGGCGCGACATAACCCCTTTTTCCCAGACAGTTTTGTTCTCTGTTGATGCAGCTGTGCTGCGGAGACCAGAGCTCAGCCGTTCAGGTGCACAAGCCTCAGTAGTGACGGTGACCGAACGGCTCACGGAGCAGGGTAGTATGTCTAGGTGGTTTAATGTCAGACTGAACCCATCGCAGAGAGGAAGTCTGCCGTGAGGCCCGCGGTTTTGCCGTTTATTAAAAGGGCAGAAAAACCGGGTATATATATATAAGAATGTACCAATATTCAGCGCACTGATATAGGACGGGACTGAATAAAGGGAGGTATTCGGGCCTCAGAATATTATAAACAAATTCGTTCTGCCTCTGATTCCGTCTAAACCAGAGAGAAATTACCAGGCAGACGAAAAATGAGCTATCTGAAGTGAGATCGGCTCAGGCCAGTAAAGCTCTATAATAAGTGTTTTAGCGCTCCAATAGAGGCGTGTCCGCCTTATCGAGCAGACGAATGAGATCGTGCCGCTCCAGGAGGGGAGGGGCATGAAGCTCTCTCATAATGAGTGTTCTTGGTGCTCCAATAGCGGCGAATCGGCCCTATCGAGCAGACGAATGAGATCGCGCCGCTCCAGAGGGGAGGGGCATGAAGCTCTGTAATCGTTGAACACTGGACAGCTGCATTTAGAGGCAGCGAGCCGTAATACCGCGTGCTAGCTAAGCCGTTAAGAGACCTCACCACTGTGGGGAAAGGAGCGAGGGACTCCGCGAGCGTGGAGCACGAGTGGCTGTGCTATGACAGAGACAGGGGCAGACCGCCCGTGTTTGCTTGTCGTATGCATCTATCCAGGTCTACGGTTCCCCGCTTGTTCATCTCAACAAGAGAGGAACGGCAGAGGGGAGCAGCAACACAGACAGAACAGCCATGCGTCGTGACGGTATCACCCGATGCACTCGGGGGATTAATATATGTGCCAGAGATCTCGCCACTGAATGTGAGAGGAGCGAAGGGACTCTGTAAGCATCAACGGTTGCGGTGTGACAGAACACAGGGGGGGTTAGTCCGTGTGTGCTTGTCTATGCATCCATCTTGTCTCATAGCTCGCCGTGTGTTCATCCCGGCGAGAGAGGAACAGCAGGGGGAGCACGAAACATGGATAAGACAACCAAAGCATAAGCGCGGTCCCGGCGTGGGAGGTGCCAGACCGGTAACGCGCTCGGAGGAAATTCATAGCAGAGAGGCTCACCGAGCCGCTGTGCTGGACGCTATTACAACAGCGCCTGCTCTTTTAGCGTATAACTTTATATTAAAGATATTGATCTTACCGGGCGGCCGCAGGGGAGACCTCGTCAGGCGTGTGTCCGCTGCACAGGGCTCGTACCACGGCAAGCGAAGGCTATCTTCGGTTCTCGGCCGGAAAGCGGCAGGGGAAGACGCTAGACCTGGACTCTGCTATCTTCGGTTCTCAGCCGGAAAACGGCAGGGGAAGACGCTAGGCCTGGACTCCGCTGCAGGGCTTTTGTCAACGGCGAGGTAAGGCTTGTTCTTTTTCTTCGGAGCAGCGAGAGGTTCGCGCTGAAGGAGAAAATAATGAGCTCCTGACGATTGAACCGCGCTTATATAAGGACGCGTTCCTCCCGCGCGCGGGTTCAAACGTCATTGGTCTGTACTTTGTACAGACGTTAACCAATAGGCTTCAGTCACGGAGTAAACAGGAGTTTCCCCCCCATAGCGTCAGCTAACTGACGCAATGCGAAGTGAACCGTATTGAAAGGGAACCATGATTATTTCATAAGGGCAGGCATGAACAACTAGACTAAAGAACATCTTCAACCACCTGTCTGAACTCTCTTCCCTCTCTACCCTCTGTCCCAGATACACTAGACAAAACACACCAATCACCAGCCACTCTTTCTATCTGCACCACAATGTAAATAGTAAATACAACTGCTGCTCTCTTCTGTTTGCACTATATTGTAAATAATGTACGTTGTCCACACTACCATGTGTTTAATGTAAAAAATTGCACACATCGTATTTTTGTATTTTTATTTGATTACTTTTATTATTATTATTATCTTATTTTTAGCTTTCAATACTTGTCTTGTTATATTGTGTCTTACACCACCGGCCCAAGAGAAATGCAATTTCAGTCCTCTGTATGTCCTGTACATATAGCAGAATTGACAATAATGCTGACCTTCACTTTCTGTCCATTGTTCCTGTTGTTCCTGTTCATTATCTTGTTTCTTTTATTAAAACTACACTGTGTTTGGATGCATTGCCTTTGACTGCCTGTTTCCTCATCATTACACAAACAGACCAAACTTTATACAAAAACTATTTTTTTTCATTGCTCAGAATGCAGTTTTTATTTTGCTGTTTTATTATTTCATTGTTTTGAGCAGAAATCAAAGCTTTGTCAGAATAACATTCTTTCCATGCACCATTTCATATGAAAAGGCACGCTTTGGTTTCCAAAGGCGCTTATGTGCTCATAAGAATTCATCACCAAATAGCTTAGATATGTTCATGGTTAATAAAGCAATTAGACACAGGAACAAAAAAGTAATTGGTTATTGGTAGTTTACTGATGACAAATAATAACTCAAGAAATGTAGTTCAAAGCAGTTCAAAAATGAGTCACCATGATAGTTGCCAAGCAACACGACACAGGAAGTGCAGTATTACTGATATAATAATTTCACAGGTGTATGTTTGTGATACAGCCTGGTTTATTAGGTCAGACTGCTTTCTTATCAGAAGCAAACCGCTCCAGAGTTTGTTTGGAATCAAACACCTCGTTCATGATTGTTTTGTCTTCACATATGCAAAACGACCTGATCCAAGGGAGAAAACCCACCAGCTTCTAAAACTAGCACTCAGGTGTGTTACTAGTGTGGTCCATGGGCGTCGGAAGCAAAAAAAGTGGGTGGGGCCAAAACATTTCCTGAAGTAGATGCCATTTTCTTGTATTCTGGTGTCTTTTATTTAAACAATAGTTTTAAAACCCTAAAACTTTGTTTACCTTGTGTTGCAGTCATGCAGCAGGTGGAAGTAGTAACCCAATAATAGCACTGGGGACCCAATAATAGCAATTAAAAGTCAGATTTTCATTATATGTACCCTTTAAGACCGTTTGATGTAATGTACAACACATAACAGTACATAATAAAAATAATAATTTGCCTCTACGTATTTATTAACAGCAGCCACAAAACATGGAAAGAGGAATTGTTTTGATTGAATATAAGACTGGCCAGACTGTTTACATCAGCTTAAAATAGGAATTAAAAAAACATTGATAAAAATGGGCTGTGAATTTTGACTGAAACACTGAAGCTTTAAAATATAATATAAACAAGTTGTGTCCCATGTTGATTGTGGCCAGGTTCTTTTTCCACAAAATACATTTATTGTTCCGATCCCAGCTTCCGATGTTGGTCAGCGGGGGGAGGCAATTAACTTATAGTATCGAGGCATGTTGGCAAAGCCACTGACTTCAGGACTGGGATCTACACCATCTGGACCATCTGGACTACTAAAGCTGAACTTCTGAAGCAAAGACACAATGAACAGAAATAGCTCCATACGAGCCAGAGACTCTCCCACACATGCGCGTTTACCTGTGTAGATATAACACACATGACTGATCATTAAATGTAATAGTTCACAGAATAGTAAACCATAATTTATGCAATTATTTCACTTAAAACCATCCTAGGTGTATATTCCTTTCTTAGGCCAAACATTATATTAAAAATTATCTTAGCTTTGCAATGGCATTTATAAGCTGATGCCCATCCATCATCAAAAAAGGAATCCAAATGACTCCATTGGGTTAATGCACAGTGCATTCAGAAAGTATTGGACCCGACTCACTTTTTTCAATTTTGTTATGTTGCAGCCTGATACAATAATCATTTAAATTCATTTCCCTCTGAACAATTCCTTTAATATCATTACCATTATTGGTTAGATTTTTTGGTGCTAGATACTTGTTAGAGTAACCATTTATTTCATTAGATCAAAAATAATATGAGTTATGTTATTGACAGATTAAGCTGCTCAAAGATAATATTTGTCCTGATGTATGCAAAAGAAGCACTTTCAGTCCAACAATGTCCAGTTGGAAAATGTTTGTCCTTTTTAAAAATCTAGAAAGAGAGAAACTGTTGTTCCTTCAAACATTTACCTGCAGAAAATGGCAGAAATGCTGGACTCTTTTTAAAGTTGCCATTGGCATCCAGGAAGTGCTCAGGGTTAAATGTCCAAGGTGTTTCCCACTGTCCCTCATCCCTTAGGACAGAGTGCAACATGGGAAGTATCACTGTGTCCTGGAAGAATACAAATACTTTAAAAATGACAGTGATGTACTTTAAAATTATACAGATTCCAAATACAATACAAATAATTTCATTTAAAATACCCAAGATTAATTCATTTTAAAGTTTACGGAGTGATTTTCCAGACAGGGCTTAAGCCAAGTCCTAGACTAATTTAAATGCTAGTGTTGTTTTAATCGAAAGCAACTTGCTCTGACATATCTTAAAATATATTAGTGCAAGTGTTGTGTCTCAAGATGCACACCAGTATTGTTTATTTATAAATTATGCCTTTAAAAATTACGTAAATATCCTAATTTAATTAGTGCCTAGTCCTGGCTTAAGCTAGTCCCTGTACAGGAAACCACCCCAAAAAGTTATTCGTATGAGTTGTTGATTTTTTTACCTTTGGAATCACATAACCCCTGAATGTGATGTCACGTGTGGCATAATGGGGAACACTGAGGGGAACAATATCCAGATACCGCTGAACTTCATGAATCACAGCATCTGTGAAGGGGAGGGACTTCCTGTCCTCCATTGAAGGGGTCCTGTTCCGTCCGATAACTCGATCAATCTCCATCTGCATTTCCTCTGAATCAAATACGTCAAAACTTTACTAAATAATATTCTGTTTGGGACCACAAAAGGTCAAGATTACAAATACATATAATGAGTACACTTTAGGCACATACACAAAAGTTTATATTTCTTTTTTAAATGTCATTTTTTGTTACTACAGTCGATAGGGTGATCAAGGGTGGGCATTCCTGGTCCTGGAGGGCCACTGTCCTGAATGACTCCAAGAGTAATATTGCTTTTATACAACAGTTTGATGGCACAAGTTTATAAAAGAAAACTAGTAAAAAAACAGATTTTAGAAGCCTCTTTTGTGAGGAACTTCTTTTTTCGCCACGGATTTGAAGCCCAGAAAAACAGCGACTTTCTTGCACTGTGTTGCCCGTCTCTTTCAATGAGGCGTTTCTAAATCTGATTGTCATAAACAAATGAGTACAGTCCACTCTAGTAACTGACGAGAAAAGAATCACATGAACTCCACTGCTTCGCTATAATTGATAGTTACTTCTGAAAATCTCTCATCATTTGCATAAAGTTGAACTTTTCTTAAATTTCTCGTGTCACTGGACACACTTACACGGTGGTCATTTGTCACTTTCGCTCATTTCGTTGATAGTCGCCAACACTAAGTCGTTTTTGAGAACCAGAAAGAACTTTTTTCATAAGAAGGCATATTTGGCATTCACATTATAAGTGTATATATCTTACCTTGTATGTGTGGGTGCTTGATAAGCAGCATTAGTGCGTATCTGATCGTTGTGCTGGTGGTCTCTGTACCGGCTAGAAACAGATTAGCAACAGTCGTCCACAAGTTATTTTTGTGGAATTCTGTGTCAAGATTGCCCTTCTCCTATCATAACACAGAAAGGCACAGGATACCAGAATTAGTATACCTACATAATGAACAATATGTAGATAAAGCAGAGAGATAATCCTCCTTACCTGTTTAAGTTTGATAAGAAAGCAGTCAATGTAGTCTTGTGGGTCTTGGACGTCTAAGTTGAGTTCATGCTCACTGATCTTACCCAGAACAAAGTTTTGGATTTCTTCCACCTCTTTAAACATGGCATGATGACGGCCAGGTAAGAGGTCCATTAGTCGAGGGAAGACATTGTACATCTGTAGAAGTTGAGATGATGGTATCTTGTGAGCTTTTAAATATTAACAATTCAATCCTACACTTCTGACAGGCAGTACTGAATCATTATTATGTAGTTTTGCCAAAAGTGTGGTGCAGTGGATAAGACACACGCCTTTGGTGTGAGAGACCCGGGTTCGACTCCACTGCGACACACCATTGTGTCCCTGAGCAAGACACTTAACCCCTAGTTGCGCCAAAGTTGTGCGACCTCTGACATATATAGCAATTGTAAGGCGCCTTGGATAAAAGAGTCAGCTAAATGAATAAATAAAAATAAGTCCCAATCCACTTTTGCTAATTAAACGATGTGGAAAATGGTTTGTGCACCCCTGGCACAGAGTAAAAAAGGGTTGTTCCTATTTCCGTAATGAGTATGGGTGTGTTTGGGGTGTAACGTGCAATAAACCAATGAGAATCTCAGCTCAGTTGCACTGGTGCCATGCCAATTCCCTATTTACATGGCGGGGTTTGCAAGCGAAAAATCGGAATGCTTCTATAGCAAGGAAACTGATTGTGTGCAAGGTTAAAATGCGTAAGCAGACCATCTACAGGACAAGCAGAATTCCATCTAGGCTTCTTCGTGGTAAAGAATGCATGGGAGGAGGTAGCAGTTATTGTGTCCTCGTCTTCTGGCATCACAAGAACGGCTGTACAATGCTGAAAAAGGTACAATGATGTTAGAAGACGGGAAAACAAAAGCTTGCTGCTAATAAAAAGCAGCAAGTGGCCACAGGAGGAGGGCCATCTACTGGGTTAATTGCCATCGGCACATGCATTTCAGCTTCACGCCTTAAAAAGTCCTGTAATCTATTCTCATTTAAGGCCGAGAGAAATCCATGTCGTATGGCAATGTTATGCAACACACAACATGCCACAAAGAATGCTCCAATCTTTTGAGGACTGTATTGTAATGTTCCCCCTGTCTTGTCCAAACACCTGAAACACATTTTCAGTATGCCAAACATTCTCTCAATGACAGTTCGTGCTTTTACGTGTTTTCGATTAAAAAACACCTCACTCACTGTTGTTGGCATGATATACGGTGTAATCAGCCATGTCTTTAATGGATAGCCATTGTCTCCTAACACCCACCCGTCCAGGGGTGGTTCACCCTGGAAGACTGCAGGAATGACAGAGTTGGCCAGAATAAAGGAGTTGATCCAGGCAGGATAATTTGCGAATACGTGGGTAACCTTACATGTTGCATCGCAAATCACCAGGATATTGATGAAATGGGTTTCCTTACGAATAAGGTATTTCAGAGCATTCTCAGACGGAGTGCAAAGTTGCACATGCGTGCAATCTATCACACCCACAACCCCAGGGAACCCAAAGTTAGCCGAAACTCCTCTTTCACCAGATTTTGGCCAGCAGAAGATAAATATTGCAAAGCTAAATATTGTGAAACTTAACATTTTTAAAAACACTCTACAGTTTTCCAGGAATGTTATTTATGGTTTTAAAAAATTCTAAAAATATAGGGAACAATCTGTTAAAGCTATGTTTATAGTATAAAAAAAATCACTGCAATGTTCTGGGAATGATATTTTATGGTTGCAAAAATAAAACTTAGAGAGAACATTCCTAGAACATTATTGTTTGGTTAAAAATGGCTGCTCCAACACCAAGTGGAATCAAGCTATCAAGTGAAATGTAAATTTGGACTTTTCTGATCTTTTCTTGCTTACCACACACTCTGGGCCCTATTTTAACGATCTGAAATGCAAGTGCGAAGCGCAACGTGCAAGTGAGTTTATGGGCGGATCTTGGGCGCTGTTGCTATTTTCCCGGCGTGAGAAATAACTCTTGCGCCGGGCGCAAATCAATAAGGTCTATGGGCGCTATGGGCGCTATCCAACATTCCCTTTAAACGCAAGGGCGCAATTTCCATGGTGGGGTGCTATTATTATGACGGATTTACCAGGCTTACGCCAGGAGCGGTTTACAGCCCAGGAGACCCACGTTCTTGTAAGAGCAGTCAAAGACAGAGAAGTTGTTTTGTATGGGGATGGGAGAAACCCGCCCAAATCAGCGTATGTTAAACAGGCGTGAGAGGAAATAGCCACAGTCTCATCAGCTGGCATCCCCATTGTTGCGCCAAGCGCTACATTGATGTCAGGAGACGGAGGAATCCCAAGCTTGCCAGCATAAATCGGGCACGCCGTGTAACGGGAGGTGGATCTGCCTCTACACAGACGCCAGCCGAGGACATCGCTGCGTCCACCCTCACCGCTGAAAGGGCTTGGGGGCTTTGAAATCGGACCCAAGAAACGTAAGCAAGGTCCAACCCCAAAGTACTCTTACAAATCAAGTTCATATACATTAAGGTTTCTTATGAAAACATTTTAATTATTATTTACATAAAATAAACGTAATACAGCCACACAACAAACTTATGAAAATATTTTAATCGTTATTTGCATGAGAATTTTGTAACGCAGCAACACAATAAATAAAAACTATCACCACAATGCTCACCACTATGATTCCCCTTATCTCGTGTATTAATATTTTTTAGTGTAACAATTTATTATTTGCAAAAATAACTGTTGCATCTGTGTAGATTAGATAAGCAACGTGTATGCGCGTTGTGCACGCTATACATTATGGTCAAGCATGCGCCCTTAAAATAGCATAATGAACAACGCGCAACGCGCCACTGACTTTAAACTTTTTTTTTCTGGTCAGTGGCGCAATTGTTTTTTGAAACTGCAAAATAGCATCAGGGATGGTTTGCGCCGGAACACGCCTCTTTTTTTGCGCTGAACGCCCAGGGAGAGCAAGTTCATTCCCTAGTTTGCCGACGTGCGTCTGTGTAGGGAAAAACCCGCTGTGCGCCGGTGCAAAATACGAATGATACATGCGTCACTGACAAAGTCAATTGCGCTGGGTGCAAGATAGGGCCCTATAACCCACTGTGTTTCACCTGCTCACCTGACCCCAAGAGCTGCTAACAAAGCGCACAATTCTGGATATGATCTGGAGCAAGTGCAGAAAGTTTTTGTCTTTATATTCAAAGCGCTGTCCAAACACCAGGGAACAAATCACATTGGACACGGCCCGGCTCACAAAGAAGGCTGGGTCGACTGGTTCAGCTGTGAGAAAACCAAAACAACTTATACTATTTGTTTCTAACAGATTTGAATTCAACACACTCAAATTACTGAATTATTGAACTAATAACTAACTCATGGAAAGTTATGTTCTCACATTTGGTTTCTTCAAAGCTCTTCACCAAGTGTCTGCTCTCCTGTAGAATCCATTGTTCCATTCTCTTTCGCCCCATCCCAAAATCTCTTAGTGTGGTGAGAGTGAAACGCCTCAGTTGACGCCAACGTTCACCATTACTAATAATCAGACCTACAAACATATATGATGGTAAACATTTACACTAAACTTTAACTGGTAGTAGTTGATTTGAAGTCAGGCAAACCTGAACCTCTCTCATACCATAGCCTTTTAATACTCTGTACTGAAAAGGAATAGGAGCTCTGTCTGCAAAGTCGTCTGCGTGATCCACTAGAGCCTCTTTCACAGTGTCATAACCGACCAGAACCACGGTTCTCTGTGGCCCGAGGTACACCGTCATCACAGGACCATAAGTTTTACTCCACTGTTTGAAAAAACAGAATTTACCAACACACACAACAGGTGGGTAAATGTTTCTACTGTAAAACGATGTTTCACAAACAACAACCATATCTCTATGGCATCATCAGACTGAATTCACTGTTAATATTTTAACATCAGACAAATGAACTGCTCTTCAGTTTAATAAAATTACACACACTTAAACCACCAACTCTCAAATTACAAGCCCAACTAGTGAGATGTACGATATTCCATCATGTAAGCATTGATTGCAAGATGTTTGGTTTTGTTAATTTGTTTCATAGATTTTTAGGCCATCTTTTAAATTTCACTGACAGCACAAATATTTAATTATTTTAGCCTGGTTTAGCCTAGCCAGTGTTTGGATGGCTATTAGACTTCTATCAAACATACAATTGCTTGCTGGGACATAGTCTTCTCTCTTACCTTTGTAAAGCTTTTGAAGGGTGCACTGTTGTCCATCATAAGTATGTTACCAATCAGTGGCAGTGCCATCGGCCCCGGGGGTAAAGAAAGTCCACTCGTCCTCCTCCACCACATCACCAACATCAATACGGCCAAGACTATGACCAACAGCAATGAGCTAGAGATTTCCATCTCTCAGTACAATTTGTTTCTTTCTGTCTATCTAAAGTCTCTTCTCAAAACTGTCTGTTCTGTGTTGCCTTTAGTGTTTATATTTGTAAGGAGGGTGCAGTGCAATAAGGGGGTGGTTCCAGCGTGAATGGGACAGAGGTGAATTGTGTGTCCAAAAACACCTTTACACATTAACCAAAGTGCACTCTGACATTATTTTAATCTTTTAACACACAAAACCAAACAACAGCATTATAAGATGGACTATCATTTAATATAACAATTTCACTTTCGTGAGAGCACATGCATTTGAATACAGGTTGACCAAATCCACCTATGGCTTTTAGTCAATGTCCTGCCATCTCGGGGACAATATTGTGTTGCTTAAAGCACATTATTTTGTGTATTTGGTTTAATGCTTTGCGTGGTTTATGGTTCAAAAAATGCATTCTTTTCAACATACTATACGCTCTGAAACGCGGTGGTTTGTACAAAGCTCATAGTTCTGAGAAAGCGCGTCATGCTTCGATTGGCCGGCTATCCAGTACGTTGTGATTGGTTGAATACCAGTGCATAAATGGAAATGTGACGCTCCTTACCATGTTTGAAAGATCAGGCTCCCAAGCAATATTGAAAGGCAGGGTTGCCAGATTCGCGTATAAAATTTAGTATCCGCCATTCAAAATTTGTGCAAACAGCCCAATGACGATTCACAGCCCAAATACCAACAACTAAACAACTAAAGTAGCCCAATTCAGAACTCCGACTAAAGGCAGCGGATCTGGCAAACGCAGCTGAAATTAAGTTAGGCAGGTAGGTAGACTTTTATTATCCTAAAGGAAATTAGACATATACAGTAACTGCTGTTTATTTAAATGACATAAATCATAAAATAACAAAAATCACAGAGTATTCAAATTTATAGTAACAAATAAACAACAACATTGAATAAATACAGTAACTGCTCTTAATTAAAATGACATAAATCATAATACAAAAGCATAAAATTTACAGTTTATAGCTTTATAAAGTTAAAAGACAGCTTTATAGGTGTACACATCTAACTAACTTGTAATTTAAGGCTTTAATGGACAGAGGGACAAAGGAGTTCTTAAAACGATTAAGCCTGCACTTTAGGACTAGAGAGAAGGAGCTAGTACTCATGGTTAAGGACACGTGTAGGGTCTGAAATTATGTTGTGAGCCAGTCTAATGATTGTTTTATTGAAGACAAACCAGGAGTTAATATTGTCTTTACCACCTTACCATATCTGATCCAGAAAATGCAGATTACCAAACTGATTGATCAACTTTACCACTTATTTTGATTTTGCTCTGCCAGCGTGTCGGCCTCTCTGGCGAGAAAGGTCGAAATCTCTTGAACAGTGTTTTTCTTTTTCTTAAGGTCGGTCAAATACTCCTCTGCCAGCTTTCTTTTCTGTATCCGTGCTTCACTCTCCTATCTTGCACGCTGCTGATCAAGGAAATGCGGTACCTCGACCTGGCTGCACCCACCAATACCAGCAGTTATTTTGTGAGGGGAACTTTGATCACCCCACCGTGCAAATCTACATAATCACACACATGTGCAACAAGTCTATGTGCAACCATTGTCTCTTCCTACATATTTTCAGTCTCAATCTCCTTATTCACAGAGAACCCCCTTTAAACTAAAGCTTGTCCATGAGAAAGAGGAGCAGCTTCTGGCAAAATGCCCAAGCCACTGGATAGGTATGGCTTAACCAGCCACACAAGAAGGTGTCCAGACGTTTTTCCTCTTCATTGATCTTACAATCAAAAGTCAGGAGAGCCTTAAACTGTGGTATAATGTCATCCCCTAAAAAATAAAACATGTTACAAAGGGAATAAGTTAGAATTATATTGATATATTGATCCACTTTAACCTCTTTAAAGACAACAATAACATTTGGTTATGATGGTTTAAATTCAGGGTTTCCCTTAAGATTTCAGAGGGCATAGAAACTCCATTAAACTCAGATAAATAAAATGTTAAACTCATGACCAGAAAATAAGTTTAATCTCCAACATCAACATGATCGCTCATCCAGTTTGTTAGGTTGAATCCACTGGTATCAGGATACCTTTCCATTTGAGACTAAGCTACTTTCTGATTTTTACATTTATTTTCTCAAATGTGTTACACTTATTAGGTTTATGTGCTTCCTAAAAACACTTAGGTGATGCACCTAAACTTTATATTGTTAGCAAGGAAAACCCTATGTAAAATAATCCTAAATCATGAGCAACCATTACATTTCAAGAGGAAATGACAAAAGCTAGAGAATCATGCAAAAAAAAAAAACCTAATAAGAAAAGAGAAAAAAGATATAAATGCGGCAAATGTCTGCAAGATGGCACAGTTAAGTATAATGCTGTAAACACAGTCTAATAAACACATAATTCAGCGTGGTACTCTAACTTTGACAACATGAAATCAGATAATATGACTCATTTAATATTCGTGACAAAGATTAGTTATATTTGAACTAAACTTCCATCTACATAGTGTTGTTTGTCTGTTAAGCTGCCTTACAGAGTGGGCTCTTTCTGTGTTGCCATGTCCATAATATACTTTTAGGCTTAGCTCATAAGGCGATTTATTTTTTAAATTAATAAAGTCGGCTGTTAAGCATAACAGTATTTTGGTCTTATTTTCAATGTAATGCATTTGGATTTAAAACCTTTTAATTTGCATTTCTTCTTATTAGCTGCTTTTTATCTTGTAACATCTGGCAACAAATGCCCTTAATACCGGTACCTTTGTCCCATTGATTTCTTGCACAGTGCATACAGAAGAGAGACACGTACCTGCTGATGCACTTTTAAATGCATCATCATTATGAAGTTGTTCATTTTGGTTCTGTACACAGGATTTAGCACTGAAAAGTAAAGTGACCGAATTAAGCTTCATTGTTTATGGGGCCTAGAAATAAATATTTACTACAAACTATAGTGTGTATGCAGCATTATCCACTTTGTGTTCGGACAGAAACATTTTAGGACTGATACACTCCAACTGTAATTTTTAGATTTGTGATAAACTATTTCCATAATATAATTGTTGCTTTAGGCAGATAAACATACTGATGCCTGATGTTTTTTCAATGTGCCCCGTTTTAAATTTCGGAAAAACGTAAGTATATTATAATAAAACAAGCTCTTATGGAAACTCTGGAAATTTAAACTTTGCCTGTATAGCCTCGGTTGGCAGGTCTGTGTAACAAAACCAGCCCTGTGGCTTTAGGCCAGAACTAGCCCAATGACCCTAAGCCCCTACAACAAAATTTAAACTATGTCACCTCTATACCTAAATACATATATTACAATCACTGTTATGCACACATTTTCACTGTATAAAGGTAACCATGTTGTTTGTTTTCAAAAAATATAATCATCATGCCTTTAAATGGACAGTTGATAAAAAAAATTCAACCGTGCAGAAAAAAACAATCCATGGCAACAGTAGCTCAATTCCATAGGAAAATAATGGACTTGGCAACCCTGTGGTTAGGATACAGATATGCACTCTATATTAACTGTACTCTATACCTCGTCTTTATTAATTAATTTATTTATGTATGTTTTCTTCACACCATATAAGCATCTATAACTATATTCAAGGTGAGAACTGGTTAAGGGTACAATTTGTAAGATATTTGCAGTAAATATCCAAAAAAGCACTAGTCCAGTGTTATTTTGTCCAGCTGATTATTAACAATATCTCTAATGTTTTCAACTACTTGTAAATCATGAGAAAATTGCCATTCTAAACAGTGACACGGGGCAGTGCAGTCGCCTGTCAATTACGTTAATATCCACGTTATCCTTTGTTACCGCCTTTACTGACATTGAAGCCACATGACAACAGTGTTGTGGACAAATTCAGAAGTAATAGCGTCTAAAGGGCCACTCACTTGTTTATGGCAAATTTGTTAATCTGAACACTTAATTCTGTGCTGTGTTAACACACCATCGTATTGGACTAAAACTGTAACATCTTTGACTAACAATTGCGTTTTGAACATTACATGAAACCTTACATAATGAAATAAAACAATGTCATCAAACGCAACATTTATAAAACTTGATTACTTTACCTCATGTGCTAACATGATTTCCCGTTCCTGTCTGATTGATGGCCATCAGCGGTTGCGTTAAAGACAACAAATCCCATTATTTCACGCTGCTTCAGAGCGTCATTAATCTGTTATTGTTTTGATTGTGTGCCCTCTAGCGGCGGAGATTATACTAATTGCATCTTTAATCCATACACAAATTGGGGGAGGGGCCATTTGGTATCTCCAATTCACCTAACTTGCTTGCATGTTTTAAGCTGGTGGGAGGATAACCCGCATACCTGGAGTAAACTCACCCCACATGCAGACTTCACACAGAAAGGCCACCTAACCTAGCCGGGCTCAAACCAGGGACCTTCTTGGTGTGAGGCAACTGTGCCGCCCCACTTTATACCTTGTAACCAATAGATCTTTCATAAATCTTTGTACAGTCTTTTGACCCATTTTCATGTGTGTGTGTGTGTGTGTGTGTGTGTGTGTGTGTGTGTGTGTGTGTGTGTGTGTGTGTGTGTGCGCGTGTGTGTGTCTACCTGGGAATTATCACATTGTGGGGACCAATTTTGATGTCCCCATGAGGAAACAAGCTTATAAATCAAACAAAATGATGTTTCTTGAAAATGTGAAGTAGTAGAAGGGTTTTTGTGATGGTTGGGGTTAGGGAATGGGGTAGGTAAGGGGAATAGAATATACAGTTTGTACAGTATAAAAATGCATTACGTCTATGGAATGTCCCCACAAAACATGGAAACCAGAATGCGTGAGCGCATGTGTGTCTTTGACACATAAACCATTTCTGACCTTTGAGCATGAAAACTCCTGGCTACATTTGTCTTGTTTGTCTGCAACTTGAACTTAAATGTGTAAATATGTCATATGTACTACACGCATACAAGGGTGTGCTCAGTGAGTAGCACTGTTAAAGAGCACCTATTTCATTGCTAAAAAACAACATTTTGTGTATTTGGTATAATACAATGTGTTTGCATGATTTATTTTTAAAAACCACATTATTTTCCACATACTGTATATTTTTGTAACTCCAGATTTCCTTTTCTTTTTAAAATGCACTGATTCATGTAAAAAACTCATGGATGTGAAAAGTGCTGTGTCTGTGATTGGCCAGCTAATCTGTACTTTGTGATTAGTTGGAATACCTCAGACATCAGCCGGAAATGTAATTCGCTCACAATGCAATGCTGACAGGAGTTAACTTACAGGCTAAGTCCAAAGTGGGAGGAATTATAATAATGGCGATCTTTTCTACATCACCAATCCCAGAAAGTAAACTGTTGCCTACAATCCATGTGTTTGTTGTAGTCCAAGAAAAAAGATTTACTTTGGAGACGATAACTCATTGTTTACTTTGGGGTTTGTACCTTTTGCATATCCTTACATGTACTAACACACACTTACACACCAAAGGAAATGTAAAATCGTGAATCAGATAATTGGTGCTCTTTAAAAAGATCCTATTGCGACCAATTACTCTACATTTTTACAGTGGTTTACCATTATTTAAAATGATAATTAAAACTGTAAAATTACAGACATTATGTGTCAATTAAAAGCTCGACTGTTATTTAAAGTATTATGCCATTGACAAAATACAGAAAATCTATGTTTTTATACACAATATTTTTATACATACATATTTTTCTGTTTTTTTTTTAAATATATACAAATTTATCAAAATGTACAGAAAAATCTGTAATTACATTTAATTAAATGTGTAATTCATTATATTGAATGAACATACTAGAAATTTAAAAATTTTAATATATCTGTTTAATAATATTAATCTATTTTTGAAAGTGTATAGGGTCACTTAAGACTAAATATGTAATAAATGTCATACATTTAGGATATTTTTTATTTTAATGATATTTACTATCACCTAACCCAACCAAACTTAACCCTAACAGAAAGGTGCAAAACCCAGTAAACACTGAGATCATAAATGTGACATCACACCATTCTCATACTGTGAGTAATATGCAAGTTCATTGTGAATTCAAAAGGTGAGTTCATGGTGTGACTACACAACAATTGTGCCTATATACCTTATAAAATGTCAAGACATGGCATCAAGAATCCTATAAATAAAGCTTACACAGACTGGATGTAACATTGACCGGGATTCACAGATTTGTGTTGTCAAAGCATTGTGGCCTAGAGAGAGAGACTTGTTTGTAAGCCAGAGGTTGTTGGTTCAAATCCCACAGCTTGTGTCCCATGTTGATTGCGGTCAGTCTCTCACAAAATACATTCATAGTTAGACAGGCTCCGATATTCATGTTGGTCAGCGGGGGGAGGCAATTAACTTATAGTATCGAGGCATGTTGGCGAAACCGCTGAGTTCAGGACTTGGATCTATGCCATCTGGACCATCTGGACTACTAAAGCTAAACTTCTGAAGTAGAGACACAATGAACAAAAATAGCTCCATACGAGCCAGAGACTCTCCCACACATGCGCGTTTACCTGTGTAGATATAACATACATGATTGATCATTAATATCATTACCATTATTAGTAAGATTTTGTAAAATTAAATGAGTTAAATTACTGTATTATTACAGATTATGATGTTTAAAATATATTTGTACCATTGCCCTGATATGCACTTTTAGTCCTATCATTTCAAACAACTTGGAGTAAACTGTCCTTTTACAAAGATAGAAAAATAGAAACTGCTGTTCCTTTCAAAAATATTACCTGCAGAAAAGGGCAGAAATGCTGGATTCTTTTTAAAGTTGCCATTGGCATCCAGGAAGTGCTCAGGGTTAAATGTCCAAGGTGTATCCCACTGTCCCTCATCCCTTAGGACAGAGTGCAACAGGGGAAAAATCACTGTGTCCTAGAAAAATTAAAATTTGTATAAAATTGCACACATTCCAAATTCAACACAATGCAATCATGCGATTTTTGGCACAAAAGACAGTCAACCTATCATCCAACTCATACATTCATACACAGTAGGTCACTTTCCTGAAAAACACCCATTTCCCGGACAGCGATTATACTAGTCCTAGACTAAAATGACATATCTTAAAAAACGTGCTCTTTGTTTTGCCTCAAAGTGTAATGTTTTTAGTAAGGCATGTTTGTTAAAATTTCCTAATTAAATTAAGGCCTAGTTCTGTCTTAAGCTTATCTCTGTCTTGGAAACCACCCTAATTAGCACCCCTACCGGCAACATGCGATGCCAAAGAAACTTTCATATTAATGCTGTGTTGTGTCTGTGTTGTGTTTCATCTGAACTGTAATTGGACATTCTCATTGCTCTGTTGAAGCCCTGTGTTAGCGGTGCAAAAATCAAGGGTTTTATCCCAGGGAACATATATACAGATAAATAGTAAATGTTGAAAACGCTGTACACTTTAAATGTAAAAACAAGTTTTGACATCACATACTGTCACATGCTCGGTGCTTCGGCATGAAAAGTTAGCGATGCATCGGTTTAAAAACTGTGCATCGGATACAAATTAGCATTTACATCGCGTTGCATCGTTTATAACCTATTTGCATTGGATAATGCATTTATTTATGTATAATTATTAGTAGATGCACTATACTTTTATTATTTAGAAAGTGACCAATGTTTTGAGATTTGCTTTTCCTCTCTAAACTGTTGCTACGTGCTGCTGACCTTTCACAACACTATGGAAACTGAGGCTTGTCACGAAAATCACAGCTATCCTCCACCATGTTATTACAAATCCAATGTGTGGAAACTATCTGTACCATATTAAATTGCATAACATCACATTTTTTATTTAATCATACTGCATTGAATGACATTGTGTTGAACCGAATCGAAATCAGACCGCACTGCACCGTAATGGGGTGAATTGTATCGCGTAGCAGCTGCTTCATATGTATCAATAACATATTGTATCGTAAGTAAGTAACTATAGGTCGCATTTATGGTGTTTTTCCATTTTATAGTACCCACAGGTCAGGTCATGTCAGCTCACTTTGGCTTGGTTAGCTTTTCCATTTAGTGTAGAACCACTTTGGAGTGGGATGGTTTATAGGTATGTGGTTATATTTGTGCAGTCTACTGTGACATCATATAAAAATTGTTTCCCATGCATTTATTTATTTGCCACAAAATAAAAAAACGACCACCTCAAATAGATGTTTGCATTTCGCTAGTCGACGCTCTCCTCTGAGCCTCATTTAAGTTGCAAAAATGCCTTGCATACATGCGGACTGCAAATCTGGAAAACACTGGTATGATGTTCATGATTCTCAGCCTGTGGATGTTTTTCACCACTTAAAGGGAGTTTAGGAACTTACAACAAAGCACATATGACAACACGTTTGCTCAAGACACAAGCTAATTGTGTGTTTAGCATTGACGTTGATAGTGAAGATTATCTAAGACCAATCTGTGAACCCAACCCCAACAGAGGTGGTACTAAAAAACTCCTATGTACTGCAACCAGTGGAAAAGCCCCCAAAAGTGAGCTGACCCGACCCAACCCGTGGGGAATATGCAATGGAAAAAGCACCATTAGCTGTTTGCATAACTGCTCGATGTGGTTTTGTGTTATTGGAGGACAGGGTTCATTTTGTTTTACATGACAAGTTCAGTATTTTACACTTAAAGCCCTGTTTTCAGATTGTTTATGATGAAATAGAACGGTTTTGACTGAAATTTGGACATATGATGCTGGCCCGTTTCTGTTGTATCACCCCCCCCACCTCTACAATGGGTGTATAGGTGCACTGGAACAATCCTTCCTAAAATGCATTAAACTTTCGTTTACAAAGATGTGAAACTCACCGAGTGGTCAGGGGTGTTCACTGATATGCTCACACAAAAATCGCTCCAAAAGATGCTTTCCAACAGCTGTTTTAGCATTTGTTGTAAACTTGTGGACCTATTTTTCCAAACGCCTCACACCTGTATATTCTTCCACTGAGAGCTTGAATAATAGACACTCCAGCCCAGTTGGTGGCGATAATCCACCTTTCCCAATTGCAAGAATACAAACAACTTCATTTCGGTTCCCGGCGGCGGAGTAATACTGTACCTCACGGCACATCTAATACAAGTCAATGGAGTTGGACAAAAACTACGATAAAACCTGTTGGAAAGCATCTTTTGCAGCGATTTTTGTGTGAGTATATCAGTGAACACCCCTGACTACTCGGTGAGTTTCACATCTTTGTAAACGAAAGTTTAATGCATTTTAGGAAGGATTGTTCCAGTGCACCTATACACCCATTGTAGAGGTGGGGGCTGATACAACAAACACCCGAAATTCTCGGGCCAGCATCATATGTCAAAATTTCAGTCAAAACTGTTCTATTTCATCATAAACAATCTGAAAACAGGGCTTTAAGTGTAAAATACCGAACTTGTCCTTTAAGATCTTTAGTTTAAAGGACGAAAAATAAACTGCTAATTTAGTGAGTAAAGGTCACCATATAAACTGTTGATTTTTACCTTTGGAATCACATAACCTCTGAATGTGATGTCACGTGTAGCATAATGGGGAACACTGAGGGGAACAATGTCCAGATACCGCTGAACTTCATGAATCACAGCATCTGTGAAAGGGAGGGACTTCCTGTCCTCCATTGTAGGGATTCTGTCCCGTCCGATAACTCGATGAATTTCCTTCTGCATTTGCTCTACATCAAACACACAACATCATTGTCCTATTAGTAAATATTACTGTAAATATGAATCAACAGTATTCTAATAAAAGTTAATTAGATAATTAGGTTTTTAATAAAAAATGATATAAGTGATGAACACCTGCTGTTATCAAAAACATTAAAAAAGCGAAGAGACAAGCAGAAACACAACAAGAACAACTGACTTACTTTGAATGCACTGTCACATGTAACACAGACATTGTAAAGACAAGAACTGACAAAGACTGAACCAATGGTGAATATATAAAGTTTCTGGTTAATGGTAAACATGTAAACATGTAATAAAAGATAGTGGATGACGAGGTGCAAAGGATAATGGGTAATGTAGCCCAGCTAGTGAAGGTAGATAACGAAGGAAATGCTACAATTTTAATGCGAAAATATGAGATTTATGGATAAATTGATTAACTATAGGTGGACTGCAAACAAAGCATTGAAAGGAAGTAAACCTGCCACTCCCTACCCTGGAGTTTCACCAACCCTTAATCCTATTATCATTACCATCTCAACCACTGTCTCACTCAGACCAATTCATTATCATAGAAATGGTATCACACCTTAGCCCTTGGCCCAAGCATAAGCAAATGGCCACCAACTCACAAAAGAACAAAAGGCAGCAGGGGCAAGGTGATAACATTGCCTATATCTTTCATCTTAGGTTGAGACAGAAACTTGCAGGAATTCACCTTCATGATCAGTTACAGATAGTTGGCAATGTCACTTGGTTTACCTCCCAAATATTATGAACATGTACATACAATAAAATAAAAACAATGACTTAAAATTATATTTCAACACAGCAGATCTGTTGAAAGTGTAGTTGTTATGTTTCTGCTAATCTCTTCTCTTTCGTCTGTTCTTGTTTCTCTTTTCTTCAGTAAATTACTAATGATCAATCATTATTTCATTATCTCATTAACTTCAACACTTATAACTTTAACATCATTGAAACATACCTGTGGTTCAAACTGGGGGTTACAAACAGGCATATTAGGCATTCACATCATACGTATCTTACCCTGTATGTGTGGGTGCTTGATAAGCAGCATTAGGGCGTATCTGATCGTTGTGCTGGTGGTCTCTGTACCAGCTAGAAACAGATTTGCAACAGTCGCCCACAAATTATTTTTGTGGAATTCTGTGTCAAGATTGTCCTTCTCCTATCATAACACACAAAGATACAGGATACCAAACTTTGTTTACTTATTCAAAGTAGATGAACAATAAGTAGATGAAGAAGAGAGAAAGAATCCTTCTTACCTGTTTAAGTTTGATAAGAAAGCAGTCGATAAAGTCTTGGGGGTCTTGGATGTCCAAGTTGAGTTCATGCTCACTGATCTTACCCAGAACAAAGTTTTTAATGTCTTCAACCTCTTTAAACATGGCATGATGACGGCCAGGTAAGAGGTTCATTAGTCGAGGGAAGACATTGTACAACTGTTGGGGTTAAAAAGAGGTCATTTAGTGAGTTTTTATATAATAATTTTTCAGTCCAACACTTCTGACATGCTCTACTGAATCATTATTATTTACTTTTGCCAAACCTCTCTTTATGTTCTCACTTAAAAGATAAGAGGTTTAAGAGGGTGGTGACCTAGTTTGTTTTTCTGCATGCTTGTTTACATTTTACCAGTTTCTCATCTTAACAAAAAAGTTGAATGTAAAGGAATGTGTCCATATATTAAGCATTATATCATTTTTATATATATTTTTTATTTTATATTTTTTTACTGATGTATTACCTTTTTTGGGATATCATAAATACTGGAAAAACTGCTCACCTGACCAGAAGAGCTGCTTATAAAGCGCAGAATTCTGGAGATGATCTGGAGCAAGTGCAGAAAGTTTTTGTCTTCATATTCAAATCGCTGTCCAAACACCAAGGAACAGATCACATTGGACACGGCCCGGCTCACAAAGAACGCTGCATCGACTGGTTCAGCTGTGAGGAAACAAAACTTATTATATTCTTTTATTTCTGACAGATTTAAATGGAGCACACTCTTTTACATTATTGTACTCATGAAAAGTTATCTACTCACATTTGGTTTCTTCAAAACTTTTCAGAAAGTGTCTGCTCTCTTCTTGAATCCATTGTTCCATTCTCTTTCGCCCCATCCCAAAATCTCTCAATGTAGTGAGAGTAAAACGCCTCAGTTGGCGCCAACGTTCACCATTACTAATAACCAGACCTACAAACATGTAAAAACATTTAGACTGACTTGCATTTAACTGATTTGTTTTAAAAAAAATATCAACAAAAACACAAACATAACTCATACCATAGCCATTTACGACTTTATTCAGGAAAGGAATGGGAGCTCTGTCTGCAAAGTCATCTGCATGATCCACTAGAGCCTCTTTCACAGTGTCATAACCAACCAGAACCACAGTTCTCTGTGGCCCGAGGTACACCGTCATCACAGGACCATAGGTTTTACTCCACTGTTTGACAGAACAGACTTTACTAACACACACAACAGGTGTGTAAATGTTTGTACTGTAACGTTCACTTGATATTTTCAAAACAACAATCAAATGTCTTTGGGCGTCATTAGCAAACATTTTAACATGAGTTTGGAGAAATTAACTATTCTCTGTTATATTAAATGACACACTGAACATTCTCAGGTGTGTAAAGCCACCTTAGC